>NC_056434.1:7463963-7583963 GCF_018296145.1 Oncorhynchus tshawytscha
TCCTCTGGAAACCTAAACTTAGGAAGCACACTGCTGTGCCTCTTGAAATATGACCATAACAAAACTTTTAACAGCTGGGTTTAAATGGACCATTTGGGATCCATAAAAAACCCTGTATCCAGCTATTGTTTGCCACAACATTTCAACCAACTCTCCCTGGCTTTACCTCAACAACCACGTTGAGCATAAACACTTCCAAAAGATGCAGCAAGGCTGCATCCTCAGGGCCACATCCACAAATCAAATTTTAAAAAACGCATCCCCCCCCCCCACCTTTGTATCCTTTCCCAAATCAAATAGGCCTGACTCAAATAATAAATAAAAAAATACATCTCAGACAATACCCACTAACAAGGGCTAGCACAGTTAGAGCAGCGCTAAAGCCTGTGCTGAGATCCTCCACACCTTGCAGGTGGCAGCTGGAAGAAAAGGCTCAGGGCTCCCTGTTTTCTTCTGTTGGAGGCTGTGAAGTGAAGACTGATGGTGTTAGAGCTCTTTACTCTCCACTGAGGGAGTCCATTATAGAGGGTGAGCCTGTCTGTCTGTCTGTCTGTCTGTCTGTCTGTCTGTCTGTCTGTCTGTCTGTCTGTGTCTGTCTGTCTGTCTGTCTGTCTGTCTGTCTGTCTGTCTGTCTCTCTCTCTCTCTCTCTCTCTCTCTCTCTCTCTCTCTCTCTCTCTCTCTCTCTCTCTCTCTCTCCTTAAAAAAGGGAACACTGTGAGTCACCGAATAAGATCTTGAAGATGTCCATCCTAGAGTGAACAGACGGAGACAGTAAAAACACATCACACATCACATGCAGTACATTGCGCACCTTAAGATTTGCACATTGCTGGTGTAAGTGGCAGCGATTGCCATTCACTACCATAGAAGTAAGGGAAATGTCCATCTTAATTCAGAATTCTGTAGCGTCAGTGGTATCGATGCAATGTAAAGCTAAAAGCTCCAATGTTAAAAGTGCAGTTTTAACCATATTGTAGGTGATATGCCTCATTTATTGTCCATACAGATTGTAAGGACCCAAACCCAAACCCGGATGACGCTGAGGCCAATTGTGCGCCGCACTATGGGACTCCCAATAACGTCCGGTTGTGATTACAGCCCAGGTAGAGAGCCGGGTCTGTAGTGACGTCTCTAGCGCTGAGATGCAGTGCCTTAAACCGCTGCGCCACCCGGGACCCACAAAACCTAAAGGATTTAGGGAGAAGGGGAGGGGTTCACCAACACATCTGTTATAATCTAGAGGATTTAGGGATAAGGGGGCGAGGGATGAAGTCAGGGAGGGAGACTGTTATTGAGAAAATAAAGTAATTAAAGAGAGATCTGTCTGTGTCCTCACCTGGTGTCCACAGTGTCCACCCTGAGTGGCTGCCGAGTATTGCATACTGAAAAACATACACACACACACACACACACACACACACACACACACACACACACACACACACACACACACACACACACACACACACACACACACACACACACACACACATACACACACATACTGTATGAACACTAACAAATACATCTTAGTTACATAAATAGAAATAATGGAGTGTCCTTACTGGTCCTATTGCCCATTCTTTGAAGATGGAAGGAGCCCACAGTCCCACACAGTTATACACCAGAGCCTGCTTAGTGCTTAGTGCAAAACACAAGCAATCCATCGATGGGATTAATAGACAACTGTGTAGATGTGGGTTGTAGGGTATCTAAGTTTTATTTTTTAAATTAAAGAACCTGCTTTGTTTTTTGTGAAGACATCACCCTTACCTGAACAACACCCTCACCTGAGAAATAGAAATCAAAGGGAGAGAAACTGGGAATTAAATAATTGCAGTTGACATAGCATAAATTGAAAAGCACTCATTTATTACAAGGCTCTTAACCTCTTGAGCTTATGGCTCAATACTGCCCCCGTTGGAGGAAGTGCGTGCCCATAGTAAACTGAAAATATTTTTTTCCAAAATTGATAATATATGCATATAATAATAATTATTGAATAGAAAACACTCTAAAGTTTCTAAAACCGTTTAAATTATGTCTGTATGTAAAGCAGAACTCTCAGGGCAGTCTTTCTCCCAAACTCTCTCTTGTCAAGAGAAAAGTTGGGTCAACTTTGACGTCATCGCCCCCACCCTTCCCAGGCAGCTACCGATCTGGGAACAGTATGTATTTGTTCAGCGCGATGTCTGCTTTCAATTGGCACGTTCATTGTTTGAATTTCGCGCTCCCTCATCCTTTGGCGGGCGAAAATGCCCGGTTCACTCTCACATACATGCACTCTATTGCGCGCGGCCGATTTGGGGAACGTTCTTTTCCAATAGACACCAGTTGAAGCCGGTTCGTTTGTTCGCGATGATCATTGTTTTACATGATAAAAACATCATTTTGCTCGATTCTGCACTTAGTTTGACCAGTTTAGTCAACATATAATATGTAATTTTGAAGTTTGATTGCGCAAGAGTGCGGGACCAGAAGGAGCAGAAGTTATTTTGGGTGCATTTCAGCTGAAGCTGTTAGCATATGCTAATACAAAGACGCACAACTTGAAACCAAACGATGTATTGGGTAAGTATGACTCCTTCTACGTCTTCTGATCGAAGAACATCAAAGGTAAGGGAATATTTATGTGGTTATTTTGGGTTTCTGTGGACTCCAAACGTAGAGGAGACACTGCTAATATCTGAGCGCCGACTCATAGCATAGACTAGTGAACAAATTCTGTAACGTTAAAAATAAATGTAACACAGCGGTTGTATTAAGAAGAAGTGTATCTTTGTAACTATATGTAGAACATGTATATTTAGTCATGTTTATTGCTTGTTATCTGACGTTATCTGTCCGAGCTATCATAATTTCTCCGGACATTTTGAGTAGCATTTTTTGAAATGTCGTCATTGTAAACAGAGATTTATGGATATTAATGGCATATTATTGAAAAAAAAAATGTACTGTGTAACATGTAATATTACTGTCATCTGATGAAGATTTTCAAAAGGTTAGTGAATTATTTATTTTTTAATCCTACTTTTAAATTTTATATTTTCTGGGACAAAATGGCCGCCGTTTGCCTTTTGTTTCGGTGGTGGTCTAATATAAATGTGTGCTATGTTTTCGCCGTAAAACATTTTAGAAATCTGACTTGCTGGGTAGATGAACAAGGTGTTTATCTTTCATTTGAGCTATTGGACTTGTGTAGGTGTGGAGGTTAAATATGTCTAAGAATATTTTTTCACATTTTGTGTTATGCTAATGAGCTTGAGCCGTAGTCACGATCCCGGATCCGGGATGGGTAGCATCAAGAGGTTAAAAGAGCCTTTGGTTGTGCATAGTGCAGTCTATGGCAGAAGATGTTGCCAGGGAAGAGCACCCTCCTCGAAGAAGTAGGAGGTAAAGGTTTTCTGCACACGAATGATCTCCGGTGCTGCGTTATTGGCCCCCATCCCAACATCCTGCAGAACAGCAGGACTCTCCTCATTGGCCCCCATCCCAACATCCTGCAGAACAGCAGGACTCTCCTCATTGGCCCCCATCCCAACATCCTGCAGAACAGCAGGACTCTCCTCATTGGCCCCCATCCCAACATCCTGCAGAACAGCAGGACTCTCCTCATTGGCCCCCATCTCAACATCCTGTAGAACAGCAGGACTCTCCTCATTGGCCCCCATCTCAACATCCTGTAGAAAAGCAGGACTCTCCTCATTGGCCCCCATCTCAACATCCTGTAGAACAGCAGGACTCTCCTCATTGGCCCCCATCCCAACATCCTGTAGAACAGCAGGACTCTCCTCATTGGCCCCCATCTCAACATCCTGTAGAACAGCAGGACTCTCCTCATTGGCCCCCATCTCAACATCCTGTAGAACAGTAGGACTCTCCTCATTGGCCCCCATCTCAACATCCTGTAGAACAGCAGGACTCTCCTCTGGCACACAGCAGAAGTTATGAAGGAAAGACACAGGTAGCCTTCAGACTTCTACGTAACCAGGGTGGACCCCGATGACTCCCGCCTTCAGACTTCTACGTAACCAGGGTGGACCCCGATGACTCCCGCCTTCAGACTTCTACGTAACCAGGGTGGACCCCGATGACTCCCGCCTTCAGACTTCTACGTAACCAGGGTGGACCCCGATGACTCCCACCTTCAGACTTCTACGTAACAAGGGTGGACCCCGATGACTCCCGCCTTCAGACTTCTACGTAACCAGGGTGGACCCCGATGACTCCCGCCTTCAGGCTTCTACGTAACCAGGGTGGACCCCGATGACTCCCGCCTTCAGACTTCTACGTAACCAGGGTGGACCCCGATGACTCCCGCCTTCAGGCTTCTACGTAACCAGGGTGGATCCCGATGACTCCCGTCTTCAGACTTCTACGTAACCAGGGTGGACCCCGATGACTCCCGCCTTCAGACTTCTACGTAACCAGGGTGGACCCCGATGACTCCCGCCTTCAGACTTCTACGTAACCAGGGTGGACCCCGATGACTCCCGCCTTCAGACTTCTACGTAACCAGGGTGGACCCCGATGACTCCCGCCTTCAGACTTCTACGTAACCAGGGTGGACCCCGATGACTCCCGCCTTCAGACTTCTACGTAACCAGGGTGGACCCCGATGACTCCCGCCTTCAGACTTCTACCTAACCAGGGTGGACCCCGATGACTCCCGCCTTCAGACTTCTACGTAACCAGGGTGGACCCCGATGACTCCCGCCTTCAGACTTCTACGTAACCAGGGTGGACCCCGATGACTCCCGCCTTCTGACTTCTACGTAACCAGGGTGGACCCCGATGACTCACCGGTGCATCTGCCACTGGGACACAACAATGCCAGAGGTGCACTCGGCGGTTAGGCTGGCTCGGGAGACGCGTTAGTTGAAGACCCTGTTCCTCCAGGGGAAATTGTATTTGTCACATGCGCCGAATGCAACAGGTCTACAACCTTACCGTGAAATGTTTACTTACAAGCCCTTTAACCAACAATACGTTCAAGAAATAGAGTTAAGAAAAGACTTACTAAATAAACTAAAGTAAAAAACAAAATATATATAAAAAGAAAGAAAATGACATAACAATAACGAGGCTATATACAGGGGGTACCAGTACCGAGTCAATGTGCAGGGGTACAAGTTAGTAACGAGGCTATATACAGGGGGTACCGGTACCGAGTCAATGTGCAGGGGTACAGGTTAGTCTCTTTGCTACCTTTCAGCTATTCCTATTGGTTCATAATGATGGACTCTCTGCTACCTTTCAGCTATTCCTATTGGTTCATAATGATGGACTCTCTGCTACCTTTCAGCTATTCCTATTGGTTCATAATGATGGACTCTCTGCTACCTTTCAGCTATTCCTATTGGTTCATAATGATGGACTCTGCTACCTTTCAGCTATTCCTATTGGTTCATAATGATGGACTCTCTGCTACCTTTCAGCTATTCCTATTGGTTCATAATGATGGACTCTCTGCTACCTTTCAGCTATTCCTATTGGTTCATAATGATGGACTCTCTGCTACCTTTCAGCTATTCCTATTGGTTCATAATGATGGACTCTCTGCTACCTTTCAGCTATTCCTATTGGTTCATAATGATGGACTCTCTGCTACCTTTCAGCTATTCCTATTGGTTCTTGTTAAAAAAATTTGGTGCAGCTTTGAATGTTTTTTATGTGTGGTATGATCGCCTGTTAGCCTATTGCAGATCCGGACAAAACGATCCACCTACCACTATTGTCACTATGAATGGTGGATAGAGGGCAGGATAGACAGTTAGACATGTAGACTATATTGACCTGTGGCATAGTAAGTTAGCGCGCGGAAAAGGGAAATATCAAAACCCCTTGACATAGGAGAGGCGCATGCGAGCAGATGAAGACATTAGTCTAGGATGGAAGAAATTATTTAGTAAAACCTGACAAAAATATATCAGTGAAAAAATGCACTACCCTCCCCTGTGCCCAATAAAAAAGAACATAACCCCGCCCAAATGACAAAAAAGATAACAACAAAAAAGTTACAAATGAAAAAGAACCCTCATTATTTAGGACCCCCCCCAGTAAAATTTCATCTTTTCTACCCCTTCTCAAAGACAAAGTTGGCAGTCGTTGGCATGACTACGGCTGGAGTTCAGAAATTCAGCAGGAGAGGGACTCTTCCTTTGTAAAATGTTTTTTTTTTTTTTTTTTTTTTTGGGGGTAAAGGATTTGGGAAGAGTGTTGAAGGAGAGCAGATTGAGAGCCGTACCTCCATGAGCCCTGTTAAAACAGATGGTGGATATGAGAGAGAGAGACAGAAAGCGAGATTGTGCGTGTCACAGGAGGTTGGTGGCACCTTTAATTGGGGAGGATGAGCTCGTGGTAATGGCTGGAGTGGAATAAATGGAATGGTATCAAATACATCAAACACATTGGTTTCCATGTGTGCTCTTTTCCACACATTATTATGAGCCGTCCTCCCCTCAGCAGCCTCCACTGGTGCATGTGTGTGTGTGGGAGGTCACCATAAGGTTATTAAGAGATTTGGGGTGAAGCCTTGGCACAGAGAACAAAGTGAAGATGGACAGACAGACAGACAGCAGACAAGGGAGCCACCGTTATATGTCTGTGTCCACCATTTCGTCCCATTTTGTCCCTGATAGTGATACAGTTTTTAAAACAAAATAATTTACGTGTTCTGTGATTGACACTATAGACTAGTATCACTATCAATTCTGTTATCAGTTCAGTGAGGGAACACATTATGCAATTGTGACCTGGAATGTGTTCAAGAAGCCACACAATTGAAAATGTTTTGCAACACAAAACGAAAATGAGCATTTCCTATTGGTCAAGTCCATATAGTCACTCCCTGATTCTGTCCCTTTTCTTCCATTTGGTGCCCAAATGAACACGACCCGGGTTGAATGATTATAGGACAACATGGATACATACATTTGTCATATCTGCAGGCAACCCGAGATTAGGGAATGTGTTGCCCTTTAAATTAGGCAGTATTTTGCTATCTGTTAACTGTAAATCAAACTGCGCAATAGGGAAACCAAAACTTGAGTTGAGACATTCATTCTGAGTGGTTAAGGACAGGGCTAAACCAGAAACACAAACAGGCTTAGCACTTTAATTGAACCCGTGATGTTCGGAGCCGTCTCTCACGGTTTTAACCCATCCTCAACCCCATCTCAACCTTAGCTAACAGGCACTAATGTTTCCCCTAATAGACGGTTGGAAAATTGCCGTGGAAATCAAATGCCGAGCCATGCCATTTACCGTCACCATTCCATTATGTTAGAAATATTGATAAACCATTAGACATTATTAATCACGTGATCATTAAAAAAAACAACAACACAAAACTAGGGCACAGTGAGGGCCCATTTCTATTTATTTATTTTCCATTTTGAACCGGAAAAATGGACAGGCGGGTATTTGAAGCAAAGACCAATTAAATCCACCGTACAATATCCTGTGCCAGGAAATGACAGTCCAGTTTCTTACTAGAGAACAGGGTGTACCAGTCTGGGCAGTGCTGAGGAGGGGGAGGAGGTAGAGTGGGGCGGCGGCTGGATGTCCTTACACGCACCCTTACACACTCTCTCACACACCGGAATAACCACGGGCCTAACACACACCGGCAAAAAAACGTTTCTGCTGCACACCACATGCATATAAACAGACAGGCAGACAGGAAGGAGACACACGCACATGGATGGACAGACAGATGCATGCACCCACACACACATAACACACACACATACACACACGCACACACACACACACACACACACACACACACACACACACACACACACACACACACACACACACACACACACACACACACACACACACACACCCTCACAGGCCCCTCTCAGTCCTAGTGTGCATCAAGGAGCCAGTAGCAGACATGAGGGCAGGGCTGGTGTTTACAGGGGTGGTAGGACAGGGAGGGTACGAGGGTGGGGGAGGCTGGTGTTTACAGGGGTGGTTGGACAGGGAGGGTACGAGGGTGGGGGAGGCTGGGGGTTACAGGGGTGGTGGGACAGACAGGGTACGAGGGGGGGGAGGCTGGGGTTTACAGGGGTGGTGGGACAGACAGGGTACGAGGGTGGGGGGCTGGGGTTTACAGGGGTGGAACAGAGAGGGTACGAGGGTGGGGGGAGGCTGGGGTTTACAGGGGTGGTGGAACAGAGAGGGTACGAGGGTGGGGGAGGCTGGGGTTTACAGGGGTGGGACAGAGAGGGTACGAGGGTGGGGGGAGGCTGGGGTTTACAGGGGTGGGACAGAGAGGGTATGAGAGTGGGTGGGGGGCTGGGGTTTACAGGGGTGGTGGGACAGAGAGGGTACGAGAGTGGGGGGGCTGGGGTTTACAGGGGTGGTGGGACAGAGAGGGTACGAGGGTGGGGGGAGGCTGGGGTTTACAGGGGTGGGACCAACAGGGTACGAGGGTGGGGGAGGCTGGGGTTTACAGGGGTGGGACAGAGAGGGTACGAGGGTGGGGGAGGCTGGGGTTTACAGGGGTGGGACAGAGAGGGTATGAGAGTGGGTGGGGGGCTGGGGTTTACAGGGGTGGTGGGACAGAGAGGGTACGAGAGTGGGGGGCTGGGGTTTACAGGGGTGGTGGGACAGAGAGGGTACGAGGGTGGGGGGAGGCTGGGGTTTACAGGGGTGGTGGAACAGAGAGGGTACGAGGGTGGGGGAGGCTGGGGATTACAGGGGTGGGACAGGACACGAGGGTGGGGGAGGCTGGGGTTTACAGGGGTGGTGGGACAGAGAGGGTACGAGGGTGGGGGAGGCTGGGGTTTACAGGGGTGGTGGGACAGAGAGGGTACGAGGGTGGGGGAGGTTGGGGTTTACAGGGGTGGTGGAACAGAGAGGGTACGAGGGTGGGGGGGATGGGGTTTACAGGGGTGGGACAGAGAGGGTACGAGGGGGGTGCGGTAGGGGAATTGAGGTCAGCCAGGGAGGGGACCAGGACTGTACATTTGAAATACATTAAAGTAAACAAGAGGTCAAAAATAGAATCTGTGGGTTTTTGAAGACATCACTTGGTAAACTGTAAGATTTCCTTGAATTCAAGGCTTTCGGGATACAGTAAACAAACGGAGTCCATTCTTTCAGTGAATGTAAAATACTGTATTCATGTCTAACCCATAATCACGGCTGTTACTCTGTGTTTAGCATGACATCTGTAATCATTGTGTGATTTACAGTATAGGCCGCTCATACTCACTGGTATGGTATAACGACATGTATCTCTGCTTCTAGATAGATCAAATACAATACTGTATGTCATTATATAGTATATTCAGTTATATACTGTATTCAGTTATATGTAGTATATTCAGTTATATACTGTATGCAGTTATATATATAGTATTAGGTTATGTATAGTATTTTCAGTTATATAGTATATTCAGTTATATACTGTATTCAGTTATATGTAGTATATTCAGTTATATACTGTATTCAGTTATATATAGTATTAAGTTATATATAGTATTTTCAGTTATATAGTATATTCAGTTAAATATAGTATATTCAGTTCCATGTATACTGCATTCAGTTATATATATATATATATATATATATATATATATATATATATATATATATATATATATATATATATATATATATATATTATTGGGATCATTTTGATGTTCAGAAATGGCATCTTGCATATTGGGATAGTTTGAGACAACTGCAGAGATTTCAGGTCTTTGTGATCAATATGGCTAAATATTTCCACTGAGAATGTTTTTCGTGTCTTTTCAACCAAAAAAAGATGTGTTTTCAATGTCTTTTAAACATCTTTTCAGCAACTTCTTAACATCTTTTCAACGTCTTTTCAACATTTTGTGCTCATAGGAGTGGACCTGAAACAGAGGTTACCTCTCATTTAATCTAAGTGGTGGTGAAAATATCTTTTTAGCAGTATTTTCGAGAAAAAGAAAGTCTGCAGTTGTGCAGACAGTAACATCCTTCGTGAAAATGACTTGACACATGAGCTCACTTTAAGTTTCGCTCAGCCCCATAAGGCCATAACTTAGCAAAGGCTATAAACTGAAAGAGATCAAGCTATCGATCGTGTACCAAAACACTGCAGGAGACCGAGAGAGAGGTGCTTCGACCTCCATAAATGGACATCACTGTGGGGGAGAGTTCTTGGAGCGTTCCCATGCCTGGTACACATCTGGTGGTTCAGCCACAGCGCACACGTTGGGCCCCAGACCTCCCCTCTACTCCACACCTCCCTTCCACTCCACACCTCCCCTCTTTCCCTCCACACCTCCCTTCCACTCCACACCTCCCCTCCACTCCACACCTCCCTTCTACTCCACACCTCCCTTCCACTCCACTCCACACCTCACTTCCACTCCACACCTCCCTTCCACTCCACACCTCCCTTCTACTCCAGACCTCCCCTCTACTCCACACCTCCCTTCCACTCCAGACCTCCCTTCCACACCACAACTCCCTTCCACTCCATACCTCCCCTCCACTCCACACCTCCCTTCCACTCCACACCTCCCTTCCACTCCACACCTCCCTTTCACTCCACACCTCCCCACCACTCCACACCTCCCTTCCACTCCACGCCTCCCTTCCACTCCACACCTCCCTTCCACTCCACACCTCCCCTCCACTCCACACCTCCCTTCCACTCCACACCTCCCTTCCACTCCAAACCTCCCTTCCACTCCACACCTCCCTTCCACTCCACACCTCCCTTCCACTCCACACCTCCCCTCCACTCCACACCTCCCTTCCACTCCACACCTCCCCTCCACTCCACACCTCCCCTTCACTCCACTCCACACCTCCCTTCCACTCCACACCTCCCTTCCACTCCACACCTCCCCTCCACACCTCCCTTCCACTCCACTCCACACCTCCCCTCCACTCCACTCCACTCCACACCTCCCTTCCACTCCACACCTTCCCTCCACTCCACACCTCCCTTCTACTCCACACCTCCCCTCCACTCCACACCTCCCTTCTACTCCACACCTCCCCTCCACTCCACACCTCCCTTCCACTCCACACCTCCCCTCCACTCCACTCCACACCTCCCTTTCACTCCACACCTCCCTTCCACTCCACACCTCCCTTTCCCTCCACACCTCCCCTCCACTCCACACCTCCCTTCTACTCCACACCTCCCCTCCACTCCACACCTCCCTTCTACTCCACACCTCCCTTCCACTCCACACCTCCCTTCCACTCCACACCTCCCCTCCACTCCATTCCACACCTCCCTTCTACTCCACACCTCCCCTCCACTCCACACCTCCCTTCTACTCCACACCTCCCTTCCACTCCACACCTCCCTTCCACTCCACTCCACACCTCCCCTCCCCTCCACTCCACACCTCCCTTCCACTCCACACCTCCCCTCCACTCCACACCTCCCTTCTACTCCACACCTCCCCTCCACTCCACACCTCCCTTCTACTCCACACCTCCCCTCCACTCCACACCTCCCTTCGACTCCACACCTCCCCTCCACTCCACTCCACTCTCCCTTCCACTCCACACCTCCCTTCCACGCCAGACCTCCCTTTCCCTCCACACCTCCCCTCCACTCCACACCTCCCCTCCACTCCACACCTCCCCTCCACTCCACACCTCCCTTCTACTCCACACCTCCCCTCCACTCCACACCTCCCTTCCACTCCACACCTCCCCTCCACTCCACTCCACACCTCCCTTCCACTCCACACCTCCCTTCCACTCCACACCTCCCTTTCCCTCCACACCTCCCCTCCACTCCACACCTCCCCTCCACTCCACACCTCCCTTCCACTCCACACCTCCCCTCCACTCCACACCTCCCTTCCACTCCACACCTCCCTCCACTCCACACCTCCCTTCCACTCCACACCTCCCCTCCACTCCACACCTCCCTTCTACTCCACACCTCCCTTCTACTCCACACCTCCCCTCCACTCCACACCTCCCTTTCCCTCCACACCTCCCCTCCACTCCACACCTCCCCTCCCCTCCACACCTCCTTTCCACTCCACACCTCCCCTCCCCTCCACACCTCCCTTTCCCTCCACACCTCCCCTCCACTCCACAACTCCCCTCCCCTCCACACCTCCCTTCCACTCCACACCTCCCCTCCCCTCCACACCTCCCTTCTACTCCACACCTCCCTTCTTTCCCTGTACACTTTAAAGCGGCAGCACGTCTATCCTTTGCAATGTTATCTGCCTGCAGGCTTGACAACTGTGAGATGCAGGCATATGACCCCAATCCAAACAGGCAGCAGGGCTGAGGAGGAGGAGGAGGAGGAGGAAGTGGTTCTAAACCGTTGAAGCTGTGGTGGAGAAGGTGCCGGATGGTGGGAAACATTCGTTAAGGAGGGGGTGGGGGGGGGGGGCGAGGGGCTCATCACCCAGCACAGATAGAAGATAGAAAAAAGAGATAAGGGGAGAGAGAGAGAGAGAGAGAGAGCGAGAGGTAGAGAGAGGGAGTAATAGAGTCAGACTGACTTTTGTTTCATTCCCTCACACTTTTCTGTCAGCTGTTGCGGAAAAGCAGTTTGAATGCCCCCTGACACTGTTCTGTGTACAAATAATCACTGGAACCTCTCATTTAAGAGACGATGGCAGAGAGCCGTTGGTAGGTTTTCCTCTCCAGTGCTAACATACCAGACCAAAAGACAAGCCACAGGACCCATTTCAATCTCCCAACAGATTCACACTAAATCCACTCCTTGTGAAACCTTCCATACAGACCACTACCCAATGGGCAAAACTGGTTGAAATGATGTCTTTACAACTATACAACTAGAAACTGGTTGAAATTAAATTAAATGAAATGTTATTTGTCACATGCGCCAAATACAACAGCTGTAGACCGTGCAGAGAAATGTTAACTTACAAGCCCTTTAACAACAACGCAGTTTTAAGAAAATCCCTAAAAAATAAGAGCTAAGAATAATAAATAATTAAAGAGCAGCAGTAAATAGCAAAAGCGGGGCTATATACAGGGGGTACCGGTACAGAGTCAATGTGGAGGCTATATACAGGGGGTACCGGTACAGAGTCAATGTGGAGGCTATATACAGGGGGTACTGGTACAGAGTCAATGTGGAGGCTATATACAGGGGGTACTGGTACAGAGTCAATGTGGAGGCTATATACAGGGGGTACTGGTACAGAGTCAATGTGGAGGCTATATACAGGGCGTACTGGTACAGAGTCAATGTGGAGGCTAAATACAGGGCGTACTGGTACAGAGTCAATGTGGAGGCTATATACAGGGGGTACTGGTACAGAGTCAATGTGGAGGCTATATACAGGGGGTACTGGTACAGAGTCAATGTGGAGGCTATATACAGGGGTACTGGTACAGAGTCAATGTGGAGGCTATATACAGGGCGTACTGGTACAGAGTTAATGTGGAGGCTATATACAGGGGGTACTGGTACAGAGTCAATGTGGAGGCTATATACAGGGGTACCGGTACAGAGTCAATGTGGAGGCTGTATACAGGGGGTACTGGTACAGAGTCAATGTGGAGGCTATATACAGGGCGTACTGGTACAGAGTCAATGTGGAGGCTATATATAGGGGGTACCGGTACAGAGTCAATGTGGAGGCTATATACAGGGGGTACCGGTACAGAGTCAATGTGGAGGCTATATACAGGGGGTACTGTACTGGTACAGAGTCAATGTGGAGGCTATATACAGGGGGTACTGGTCAATGTCAATGAGTCAATGTGTCAATGTGAAGGGGCACCAGTGTCAAGGTAATTGAGGTACTTACAGTTGAAGTCGGAAGTTTACATACAGTTAGGTTGGAGTCATTAAAACTAGTTTTTCAACCACTCCACAAATTTCTTGTTAAACCTCTTTGGGGTAAGGGGCGGTATTTTCACGTCCGGATGAAAAGCGTGCCCATAGTAAACTGCCTGTTACTCAGGCCCAGAAGCTAGGATATGCATATGCATGGTAGTATTGGATGGAAAACTCCCTGAAGTTTCTAAAACTGTTAAATTAATGTCTGTGAGTATAACAAAACTGATTTGGCAGGCAAAACCCAGAGCACAATCCATCCAGGGATTTTTGTTGTTGTGTTTTCCAAAGCTCTTCTATGGGAAACCTGATTTATTAGGGCCCAGATTGCAGTTCCTATGACTTCCACTAGATGTCAACAGTCTTTAGAAATTGTTCGATGTTTTCTTTTGAGAAATGAAGAAGTCTTTTGGTGCGCGTGAACAGGAGCGCGCTCCTCGTTATTTTTCTCCTGTATTGGAAACAGTTTATTCCGTCTTAAATTTTATTGATTATTTACATTTTAGGGTACCTGAGGTTGGATTAGAAACGTTGTTTGAAATGTTTGGACCAAGTTTACAGGTAACTTATTAGATACTTTGTAGTCATGTTGGGTGAGATGGAACCGGTGTATTTCTGAATCAAACGCGCCAAATAAATAGACATTTTGGGGATATAAAGTAGGAATTTATCTAACAAAATGACCATTCATTGTGTCACTGATTCATTTGATTGCAAAAAGATGAATATCTTCAAAGGTGACTTTCGTGTCGCACCTGCCTGGTTGAAAAATGGTTTTCATGTTTTTGTATGCTGGGTGCTGTCCTTAGATAATCACATGGCTTTTGTCGTGAAATCTGAGTTAAGCTTTATTTTGATGTATTACACTTGTATTCATATATTTATATTTCTGTAGTTTGAATTTGGCGTCTGCAATTTCACCGGATGTTGTCAAATCTATCACGTAATTCGAGCGTTAAGGGATCCCTAAGAGGTTTAACAAACTATAGTTTTGGCAAGTCGGTTAGGACATCTACTTCATGCATGACTCAAGTCATTTTTCCAACAATTGTTTACAGACAGAATATTTCACTTATAATTCACTGTATCACAATTCCAGTGGGTCAGAAGTTTACATACACTAAGTTGACTGTGCCTTTAAACAGCTTGGAAAATTCCAGAAAATTACGTCATGGCTTTATAAGATTCTGATAGGCTAATTGACATCATTTGAGTCAATTGGAGTTGTACCTGTGGATGTATTTCAAGGCCTACCTTCAAACTCAGTGCCTCTTTGCTTGACATCATGGGAAAATCAAAAGAAATCAACCAAGACCTCAGAAAAAAAATTGTAGACCTCCACAAGTCTGGTTCGTCCTCGGGAGCAATTTCCAAACGCCTGAAGGTACCACGTTCATCTGTACAAACAATAGTACGCAAGTATAAAACACCATGGGAACACGCAGCCGTCATACCGCTCAGGAAGGATACGTGTTCTGTCTCCTAGAGATGAATGTACTTTGGTGCAAAAACTGCAAATCAATCCCAGAACAACAGCAGAGGACCCTGTGAAGATGCTGGAGGAAACAGGTACAAAAGTATCTATATCCACAGTAAAACGAGTCCTATATCGACATAACCTGAAAGGCCGCTCAGCAAGGGAGAAGCCACTGCTCCAAATCCGCAATAAAAAAGCCAGACTACGGTTTGCAACTGCACATGGGGACAAAGATCGTACTTTTTGAGAAATGTCCTCTGGTCTGATGAAACAAAAATGGAACTGTTTGGCCATAATGACCATCGTTATGTTTGGAGGAAAAAGGGGGAGGCTTGCAAGCCGAAGAACACCATCCCAACCATGAAGCACGGGGGTGGCAGCATCATGTTGCTTTGCTGCAGGAGGGGCTGGTGCACTTCACAAAATAGATGGCATCATGAGGTAGGAAAATTATGTGGATATATTGAAGCAACATCTCAAGACATCGGTCAGGAAGTTAAAGCTTGGTCGCAAATGGGTCTTCCAAATGGACAATGACCCCAAGCATACTTCCAAAGTTGTGGCAAAATGGCTTAAGCACAACAAAGTCAAGCTATTGGAGTAGCAATCACAAAGCCCTGACCTCAATGCTGTAGAAGATTTGTGGGCTGAAGTGAAAAAGCGTGGGTGAGCAAGGAGATTTACAAGTCTTACTCAGTTACACCATATCTGTCAGGAGGAATGGGCCAAAATTCACCCAACTTATTGTGGGAAGCTTGTGAAAGGCTACCCGAAACGTTCGACCCACGTTAAAAAATTTAAAGGCAATGCTACCAAATACTCATTGAGTGTATGTAAATTTCTGACTCACTGGTAATGTGATGAAAGAAATAAAAGCTGAAATAAATCACTCTCTCTACAATTATTCTGACATTTCACATTCTTAAAATAAAGTGGTGATCCTAACTCTACTAGAATTAAATGTCAGGAATTGTTAAAAACTGAGTTTAAATGTATTTGGCTAAGGTGTATGTAAACTTCTGACTTCAACTGTACAAATAGGTAGAGTTGCTAAAGTGGCTATGCACAGATAATAACAGAGTAGCAGCAGCGTAGGTGGAGGGGGACAATGCAAATAGTCTGGGTAGCCATTTGATTAGCTGTTCAGGAATCTTATTGCTTGAGGGTTGAAGCTGTTTAGAAGCCTCTTGGACCTAGACTTGGCTCTCGGGTACCGCTTGCCGTGCGGTAGCAGAGAGAACAGTCTATGACTAGGGTGGCTGGAGTCTTTAGGGCCTTCCTCTGACACCTTCTGGTCCTGGATGGCAGGAAGCGTGGCCCCGGTGATGTACTGGTCCGTACGCATTACCCTCTGTAGTGCCTTGTGGACGGAGGCCGAGCAGTTGCCATACCAGGCAGTAGTGATGCAACCCATTAGGATGCTCTCAAGGGTGCAGCTGTAAAACGTTTTGAGGATCTGAGGTTTCCATGGCAAATCTTTTCAGTCTCCTGACAGGGGAACAGGTTTTGTCGTGCCCTCTTCACATCTACATAGGGTAGTGATATCGTTGCAACTGTAAAAACTAGAAACTGGTTAACATGATGTAGTCATTATATCAGTTTTGCCCAGTTTTGCCATCTGGGTATAGGTAGAATGTACCTGAAAATATATTGTGATTTCCCTATGTTTTCTTAAGGTGGGAAATCCATTCACTCCCCTATCTCCATTCAGCTTTTTGAATGCCTCCGTTTTGTACTTGAGAGATTTTAATAATATGAGTACGATATGAAGCCTGGTGGGGAAAGTTTAATATGCCTCATATAAACCCTAATCTTATTTCTGGGACCATGCCAGGGATAGTTGAAAAGTAGGCCAGTGGCATGATGATGGAGGAGGTAGGAGGGGGCGGGGCTTTAGCTCAGAAGCCTAACGAGGCCTTGAGAAACTCACTTAAAAATAACCTGATCCGTACGGGCGCTATCGGAGCCCCTCGTAATCCCAAACTAGGGATTAATTACTGACTCCTCCACCCCTCCCTTTATTCTCCCTATCTCACTCTCTCTCCCTTCCTCTTTCCTCATCCCCAGATTTTGATTTGTCTGCATAGGGATGTCACCGGGTGCTGACGAGGCAGAGGGACGAGAGAGGGACGAGAGAGGGACGAGAGAGGGACGAGAGAGGGACGAGAGAGGGACAAGAGTCTTTGATTATTCCTATCGTCCATCCTCATCCATATTCACATTTCAACCCTCTCTAACTTCCTCTTGCTTTACATTGCAAATGATCATCAAGGACATCAACCACCCGAGCCACTGCCTGTTCACCCCGCTATCATCCAGAAGGCGAGGTCAATACAGGTGCATCAAAGCTGGGACCGAGAGACTGAAAAACAGCTTATATCTGAAGGCCATCAGACTGTTTAACAGCCATCACTAGTACATTAGAGGCTGCTGCCTATAGGCATAGACTAGAAAACACTGGCCACTTAAAGGAATAACACACTAGTCACTTTAATAATGTTTATATATCTGGCATTACTCATCTCATATGTATATACAGTATTCTATTATTTTCTACGGTATCTTAGTCACTTGTTTACATATCTTGCATTACTCATCTCATATGTATATACTGTTTTCTGTACTATTCTACTGTATCTTAGTCCGTTCTGCTCTGACATCGCTCATCCATACTGTATGTACGTATATAGTCTTAATTCATTCCTACTTAGATGTGTGTGTATTGGGTATATGTTGTGTAATTTGTTAGATATTACTGCACTGTCGGAGCTAGAAGCACAAGCATTTCGCTACATCCACAATAACATCTGCTAATCACTTGTATGTGACCAATAACATTTGATTTCATTTGAAATGGGTAGCAGTGTGATTCAGTGTGTTGTTTTGGTGCGCTCTTATCGGCTGTCACATTGGCTAGTGGTGGTCACCTAGCAACAGGAGCTCTAACCACCTTGTTGTTGGCTACCTGTCACTTGGTGGTATGTTGTTTTGTCAGTCTAGATTCCAAATGGCTTTAAAGGTAATGAGGATAACTTGATGAATGGTGATTGATGATAAGGGATCTGATCATAGTGTCTTTGGTTGACCTTGAACATACACAGCTATCTTTTTTGACTAGGATTATTTCGTTTCGGAGTAATATAAAATATGGAAATCAAATAATTATATAATCTTAACTATTCTGCCAGCAGTAGTACACCAATGTATTTTCTCAAAATTTGAGATCTTTAAATGTTGACTATTTTATAAATCTTTCATTGAGACTATTAACTTGTTGTATTGTTTGTTGGTTTGGCAAGGCTACTGTCAGTCAGAAAAATATGCTGAGAAGGATTATCACCACAGTAAGTAAGGTACTTGGAGTCAAACAGACAGGCTTGAATGAGATCTTTAAGGTCAGGGCCCTCAGCAAGGCGCACACAATCCTTTTAGACCCAAGCCACCCCTATACCCGGGCTTTAAACTACTCCCCTCTGGGTGCATGTATAGGGCACTACCCGGCAGGAATAACCAAGCTAGACAATCAATTGTGCCAGGTGTGATATCCCTCCTAATCAGCTGCGGTTAATGTTCCATTGGACCCAGTAAGGCCAGCAGGCTGGTCGTCTTTCATCGCTATATACTGCATGTCACTGTTATTAAAATGTGTTGTCTACTGTATCTAAACACCAAATAAAAAATGTACATGATACTGGGGACAATAAAGTCTTTAAAACCTTTAAAGTAAAGTTTAGTGAAGTGAAGTAAAGTGTAATAAATGCAAGTGTAGGAAAGTGAAGTAGTATAGTAAAGTAAAGTAAAGTGTAGTAAAGTGTAGTAAAGTAAAGTGTAGTAAAGTAAAGTGGAGTAAAGTGAACTAAAGTGGAGTAAAGTAAAGTGTAGTCAAGTGAAGTAGTGTAGTAAAGTAACGTAAAGTGTAGTAACGTAAAGTGTAGTAAAGTGAAGTAAAGTGTAGTAAAGTGTAGTAAAGTAAAGTGTGGTAAAGTGAAGTAAAGTGTAGTAGAGTAAACTGTAGTAAAGTAAAGTGTAGTGAAGTGTAGTAGAGTAAACTGTAGTGAAGTAAAGTGTGGTAAAGTGTAGTAAAGTGTAGTAGAGTAAACTGTAGTAAAGTAAAGTGTAGTGAAGTAAAGTGTAGTAAAGTGAAGTAAAGTGGAGTAAAGTAAAGTGTAGTCAAGTGAAGTAGTGTAGTAAAGTAACGTAAAGTGTAGTAACGTAAAGTGTAGTAAAGTGAAGTAAAGTGTAGTAAAGTAAAGTGTAGTAAAGTAAAGTGTGGTAAAGTGAAGTAAAGTGTAGTAGAGTAAACTGTAGTAAAGTAAAGTGTAGTGAAGTGTAGTAGAGTAAACTGTAGTGAAGTAAAGTGTGGTAAAGTGTAGTAAAGTGAGGTAGAGTAAACTGTAGTAAAGTAAAGTGTAGTGAAGTAAAGTGTAGTAAAGTGAAGTAAAGTGGAGTAAAGTAAAGTGTAGTCAAGTGAAGTAGTGTAGTAAAGTAACGTAAAGTGTAGTAACGTAAAGTGTAGTAAAGTGAAGTAAAGTGTAGTAGAGTAAACTGTAGTAAAGTAAAGTGTAGTGAAGTGTAGTAGAGTAAACTGTAGTGAAGTAAAGTGTGGTAAAGTGTAGTAAAGTGTAGTAGAGTAAACTGTAGTAAGGTAAAGTGTAGTGAAGTAAAGTCTTACAATCATTTGAAAAACAAAGATGACAAGGTTATACAATATCATTGACACACAAAAACATATAACTGAAATAAATTAAATTGAATGAAAAATAACACACATTTTCACATTAAATATTCATACTCCTTGACTTATTCAACATTTTGTTGTGTTACAGCTTGAATTCAAAATACCCAATAACGACAGTGAAAACCAGTTTTTAGACATTTTTGCAAATGTATTGAAAATGAAATACAGAAATATTTAATTTACATAAGTATTCACACCCCTGAGTCAATACTTTGTAGAAGCACATTTGGCCGCGATTACAGCTGTGCCTATCTGGGTAAGTTTTTAGGAGCTTTCCACACCTGGATTGTGCAACATTTGCCCATTATTCTTTTTAAAAAATGTTCAAGCTCTGTCAGATTGGTTGTTGATCATTGCTAGACAACCAATATCAGGTCCTTCCATAGATTTTCAAGTAGATTTAAGTCAAAAGTGTAACTCTGCCACTCAGGAACATTCACTGTCTTCTTGGTAAGAAAATCCAGTGTTGATTTGTCCTTGTGTTTTAGGTTATTGTCCTGCTGAAAGGTGAATTAATCTCCCAGTGTCTGGTGGAACGCCACTTGAACAAGGTTTTCCTCTAGGATTTTGCCTGTGCTTAGCTCCATTCTGTTTATTTTTTATCCTGAAAAACTCCCCAGTCCTTAATGATTACAAGCATACCCATAACATGGTGCAGCAACCACTATGCTTGAACATATGGAGAGTGGTACTCAGTAATGTGTTGTATTGAATTTTCCCGAAACATAAAAATGTATTCAAGAGAAAAAGTTAATTGCTTTGTTTTATTTTAGTGCATTGTTGCAAACAGGGTGCATGTTTTGGAATATTTGTGTTCTTTACTGGCCTACGTCTTAAACTCTGTCAATTAGGTTAGTATTGTGGAGTAACCATAATGTTGTTGATCCATCCTCAGATTTCTCCGATAACAGCTATTAAACTCTTTAATTGTTTTAATGTCAACATTGGCCTCATGGTGAAATCCCTGAACGATTTCCTTCCTCTCCGGCAACTGAGTTAGGAAGAACGCCTGTATCTTTGTAGTGACTGGGTGTGTTGATACACCATCCAAAGTGTAATTAATAACTTCACCATGCTCAAAGGGATATTCAAGGAATATTCTTTTTTCTCCCCATCTACTAATAGATTCCCTTCTTTGAGAGGTATAGAAAAACCTCCCTGGTTTTTGTGGTTGAATCTGTGTTTGAAATTCACTGCTCAACTGAGGGACCTTGCAGATAATTGTATTTGTGGGGTACAGAGATGAGATAGTCATTAAAAAAGAATGTTAAAAACTATTATTGCACAGAGTGAGTCCATGCCACTTATAATGCAACTTGTTAATTATATTTTTACTCCTGAACTTATTTAGGCTTGAATACTTATTGACTCAATACATTTCAGCTTTACAATTAAAAAAAATAATTTGTAAAAAATTCAAACAATATAATTCCACTTTGACATTATGGGGTATTGTGTATAGGCCAGTGACAAAACAATCTCAATTTAATTTAATCCATTTTAAATTGAGGCTGTAACAAGGGGTGTGAATACTTTCTGAAGGCTGTAATTCCCATTTTTCTCACATAAATGTGCTGTTTCTTCTGTCTGGTGTCCACAGCAGATTGTCATAGATGCAGCTATCCAGGTGGTTTAAGGGCTGTTTTTATACAGATGGGTACATTGCAGGTGGACTTTCTCTCCCAGGCAGAGGCAGTGTCACTGTGATGCAGTGAAGCCTGCTTGACGTTTAGAAAAGCGCTGTGCTCTCCTCACCTCCGGGTGTATCGAGCATCCATGGCGTGTGGCCTACATGCTCGCTCGAGCGTTAGGAGCTGTAGCCTCAATTTAACCACTCCGCAACTTCAGACTTTGTCATTTATCTCCCCAGATTTTCATTGAAAAACATTGTGCGATGTTGGTGTTTGGCTTCTAAAAAAATGAAATTGTGTTTTTGTGTTTATTTTGGATCTCTTAGGTACGATTTGCCCAGCAAGTGTTAGCACCTGTACAAAATGTGCACATGTGCAAAAAAAAGCTTTAAATAAAAGTCAGACAAAGATAAGAAATTAAAATGTTGTTTAGATTAAACAGAATATACTTCCTTATTTTGTTTGACAACAGGATGGATCTGACAATTATGTTAAGTACGTTGAGAAATCCCTCAATGATAATGAGTTACTTAAAGGATTTTCATACTGTCAGAGGAGTAAAACACAAAGCTGACCTGGCAAAATATGAATAGATTTATTTTCATGTCATTTGCATAAAAACAGAAATCATTGTCTTGTTTCTCTGTTTCACTTACTAAGCGTAACACCAGGGCCGGAGAAAATAATTCTAGGCCACCGGGGCTTTGGTTTTTCATATTTGAATTAAAAAAATACCCCAGGCCAATGAAGCGACACATCAGGAGAACATATATATGCATATGTAAAGTGTTGGTCCCATGTTTCATGAGCTGAAATAAAAAAATCCAAGACATTTTCCAGATGCACAAAAAGCTTATTTCTCTCAAAAGTTGTGCACACCTTTCTTTACATCTGTGTTAGTGAACATTTCACCTTTGCCAAGATAATCCAGCCACCTGATAGGTGTGGCATATCAAGAAGATGATTAAACAACATGATCATTACACAGGTGCACCTTGTGCTGTGGACATAAAAAGGCCACTTCAAAATGTGCAGCTTGGTCACAACACAATGACACATATGTCTCAAGTTTTGAGGGAGCATGGAATTGGCAGGCTGACTGCAGAAATGTTGCCAGAGCTGATGCTGATGCCATAAAATTGAATGTTAATTTCTCTACCATAAGCTGCTTCCAATGTAATTTTAGAGAACTGGGGGGGGGGGCTGCACCCCTGCCCAGTCATGTGAAATCCATAGATTAGGGCCTAATGAATTTATTTCAATTCACTGATTTCCTTATATTTACTGTAATTCAGTAAAATCTTTGAAATTGTTGCATGTTGCTTTTACATTTTTGTTCAGTATATATATACATGTATATATATATATATATATATATATATATATACACATGTATATATATATATATATATATATATATATATATATATATATATACATATATATATATATATATATATATATATATATATATATATATATATATATATATATATATATATATATATATAATATCATTAGGTGATTCAGTGTAGCCTATTATATATTAGAGTGTGCAAAGCTGTCATCAAGGCAAAGGGTGGCTACTTTCAAGATTCTAATAAATATCAAATATATTTTGATTTGTTTAACACTTTTTTGGATACTACATGATTCCATACGTGTTATTTCATAGTTTTGATGTCTTCACTATTCTTCTACATTTGATAAAATAGTAAAAATAAAGAAAAACCCTTGAATGAGTAGGTCTGTCCAAACCTTTGACTGGTACTGTATATATATATATATATATATATATATATATATATATATATATATATATATATATATATATATATATATATATATATATATGTATATATGTATTGTCGTATCATTGGCTATGCCGGATTAAGTGATATGACATGCTATTCTAGAAAATAATTTCTCCGTAATTAATATTACCTGATTGAGCTAATCATGTAAATGTAACTAACTAGAGAGTCAGGCACCACAAAATAATATTTATAGAGCTGTTATCTTCCGAATAAACTCTTAAAGACCTAGTAATATTTTACATCAATAGCAGTAAATATTAATCGTCAATTTAATTCAGTCTCGTCTGAAAGTTGTAAATTCTTGGTTATCTGCACGAACCCTGGCTAACAAGTTGAATCAGCAATACAAAATTGGGTATAATTATTTATTTACTAAATACCTAACTAATCACACAGAATTACACATACACATATTTAAATCATAACTTGATTACAAATTACGGCATAAAGGAAAACGTCCCTAGCGGGCGGAACAGATATGACAGCTGGTTACACAAAAGAAAAGGGTCTGGCTTTGAGTGAAAGAGCGGGAAGACTGAGGAACAAAGGGCGAAGCTGTGCTATCGTAAATACAGTATCTTATGCATTCTAAATTACCGCCCATTTGGAAAAGGAAAATGCAATACATATTTACTCTGAGCTGCGCTTCGGTAGGTTGGTGGTAGATGGAAGGCCGTGTTGCCCAACCGAGTCCTTTGAAGAATGTCTCTGCTGGTAAATTGAATACGTTGTAGTAACGTTGTTGTGTGGTAGACGGGATACTCTGTCTGTTCCTTCCTAACCCTCGATTGCAGCGGCTGTTGCTAACTCAACGGCTAGGAAGTATCACTTCTGTAGTAAATAAGAGTTCAAAGTTCATACCATTCGCAACCAAAGCTCTCGCTGATGTTGGCTTCATTCTGTAGTTATTATCTGAACCATTCTGACATCAGACCGTCGTCCTCACGTCCTCGGAACAGGAGGTTATATTGTCGTCAAGGGCTTATATAGGAAGGGAGAGGAGGGCGTGTTTGTTTATAGCCCATGTCCCTTCACAGGGGCGGGTCACTGATTGAGCAGAGTAGGGAGTAGGGCTCTCTCTAATGAAAACCCAAATCTCACATTTAATAAGCTAAAATCACATTTCATCCCATCACGAATAATTTCACATTCAAACATTTAAATTGAACAACAATTCCATGTGAATCTGATAACTCTGATGTGTAGACTTTCCACTGTAGAGTTTATGTCATCTTATCATTGATGAGAATGTCTGAGATGACAACCGAACTGACATCATATTCATTAAGTACCACCGCATATGTTCAATTGGTCGGATTACCAGAATACAGTTAATTTCCCCCCACCTTCTGATGTTCCCAGAATCTCTATGTTAACCAAGGGATTTGCAAATGTAACATGAGTAGGGTAGAGAGAGGAAAAAGAGGGGAACAGGGATTTATGACTGTCATAAACCGACCCCCAGGCCAACGTCACGACATATATATATATATACATACATACACACTAATATCCTAATCTCAAGTTGAAAAACAGTGCTGCTGTTCACTCAACACTGGTAGTATTGCTTGTAGACAGATTAGTCTTCTCTTTTCCAAACTGTACGTTTTTCCTGCAAATGTATTTGCAAAAGGCAAACAGACAGCTGCTACCAACCATAGACATATAATCCATAGATGGCAGTTCCTATTCAAGTCAGGACTGGCAGCCATTGCTGGTGCACCCATGTGTTTACAGTCAAATTGCCAGGGTTAGAGGTTCCAAATACCTTCTATGGATTATATGTCTATGGCAACAACACAACAAGCTGTTCCATATTTGGCGCGCATGCTTTCCAAATGACCGGTAACCGCCAAAACAAAGAAAACATTTGAGTAAATGAGGGATACAAAGTTTATGTTATAGTGTGTGGGGTTCATTTTCCTGGTAGGGTTTAGGTCCACTTGTAGAATCTCCGTGAAGGTGTATTGAAGCTGTTCTGGCAGCTTGTGGTGGCCCAACGCCCTATTAAGACACTTTATGTTGGTGTTCCCTTTATTTGGGCAGTTACTTGTTTGTGATAAAAATCAATCTACATGTATTTTTTTATTTATAAACTATTGATCCTCTGTAGGGCTTTCACTCATTGCTCTACAATGTAGAGAAAAACGGGGGCAATTCAAGAAGGTGCTACGAAATGAATGTCAAAACGTAGTTTTCTTTGCCCGATATCACTATAAATGACATATAATTCATCGTTAGATTGTTATCTATAATATTTTAACCTTAATAAACGTGTATTTGACAGAGTTGATGAAATAGGAACATTTATTCGCTGTGACTATTGCTAGCTTAGACTGGGCCGCTCTTGGTTGTTTCGCTTCCATATTTGGTGTTGTGGGGTGGTACCATTTGGAGGCGTTTCTGCTGGTAGGACCAATCAAAATCAACTTGATACCTTCGTCATGTTCACCTCCTGACCCTTGGCGTTCATTGCCTATATTGGCAATCAATCTATGTTGAGAGGGGCCATTTCTTTGACGATTTAAAGAGAAAGACTCAGACTAGGCTAAATGCCCCAGTTTTAGCTCAGAGGGCTAACACAGTCTTGTGATATGCAGGAAACCTGAATATGAACCCTATACACATATACTCAAAACGTAGAGCATTGGCAGACTGCCAGTTGTGTAGAATAGCAAAAAAGACAAAACATCACAACAGCATTTCAAGTGGCCTGAAATGGACACATTGAAAACAAGAACAGATTGTCTTTGAGGAGGGTGGATGTTGAAATAAATGATTTTACCTTTGTAAATAAATATATATTTAGTCCCTATTTAGTATTTTATATTCAGTGATTTTAATTTAGAAAAAGACCATGTTTTCAGTCACGATCCTGCAGCCACTAGTTATCAGGCCTGTGATGACATTCCATTCACTCTGAACATGCAAAATTCTCTGAGTTAATCGTCTGTAACTTTTCAACCGTATATAGTAGAGACATGGGGTTTGTAACATTGTTTTTCTGACTACATGTTCTTTACAATGGACATATTTGTATAAACCTTAAGTGACTTAATCATTTCATGGGTGAACACCCTGTCCTCTTGGGCTACATTGTGTTCTCTGGTGTGTTTTGAACATTAAGAGCTGCCTCCTGTGGTGTCATAAAAATAAATATGTACTTTTTTTCGTTCTTTTTTTCTCTCAGGCCCATTACGGGCCACTGTAAGCCCCTGCGTTAATGCTAATGTGTATAACACAATACATGTGTATGATTTCAAACCAATAAACCTCTGCTGATCTCACCTTGTTATTTTATGGTTTTTAGAAATATAAATTCCTGTATTTAATGATCCTACACAATGTTGTTCATGCACTGTGTTTGGATCAAATGTATTGATTTGTAACATATACAACAGCAAAATGACATGGCATTCTTTGATAGATGGTATTATAAAGTAGGCCAAGAAACATACGATGCAACAAGGAAAATGCCAGATCTAATCACATCACAACCACTCATTGACAGCGTTGACATTTCCTCATCAAAAGTCATTCTGTTTGACTGCATGTGACATCCCAACACTGACCTTTTTCAATGTGCTGTCCCTGTAGGACATTTCAAAAATAAACTTCATCTGTTGACATAGACTTTAAGCATACAGTGTGCAATGGAGGTAGTTTAAAACCACCCTTACGTTATTGTTATTATTATGAAATGGAGGTCGTTTGGAACCACGCTCGCCTGATGACTAACCTTATCTGAGACGTAGAGGCCTACATTAGCCAGGCTAAATGCCCAAGCTCAGGGGGCTAACACAGTCTTGTGATATGCAGGAAACCTGAATATGAACCCTATACACACACATATACTCAAAACTTAGAGCATTGGCAGACTGCCAGTTGTGTCGAATAGCGAAAAAGACAAGACGTCACAACAGCATTTCAAGTGGCCTGAAATGGACAGAAATTCTACAGAACTGGCCATTTTATGCACTGTGTAGCATAGTCTTGTCTGACCCGAGTCATGTTTTGTCTTGATAATGGCAAGACTGATTTAATCATTCATTCATAATGGAGTTTTACTCCTTAGTTTAATCATTCATAATGGAGGTTTACTCCTTAGTTTAATCATTCATAATGGAGGTTTACTCCTTAGTTTAATCATTCATAATGGAGGTTTACTCCTTAGTTTAATCATTCATAATGGAGGTTTACTCCTTAGTTTAATCATTTATAATGGAGGTTTACTCCTTAGTTTAATCATTCATAATGGAGGTTTACTCCTTAGTTTAATCATTCATAATGGAGGTTTACTCCTTAGTTTAATCATTCATAATGGAGGTTTACTCCTTAGTTTAATCATTCATAATGGAGTTTTACTCCTTAGTTTAATCATTCATAATGGAGTTTTACTCCTTAGTTTAATCATTCATAATGGAGGTTTACTCCTTAGTTTAATCATTCATAATGGAGGTTTACTCGTTCATTTCGGCTGACTTGCCAGGTTTCGAACGCATGGATCAGAGAATAATTGACACTGACAATTACGCTGATCAATCAAATTCAATCAATCAAAAATATGTATTAAGCTTTTCTTACATCAGCTGATGTCACAAAGTGCTGTACAGAAACCCAGCCTAAAACCCCCAACAGCAAGCAATGCAGATGTAGAAGCACAGTGGCTGGGAAAAACTCCTTAGAAAGGCAGGAACCTAGGAAGTAACCTAGAAAGGAACGAGGCTATGAGGGGTGGCCAGTCCTCTTCTGGCTGTGCCGGGTGGAGATTATATCAGAACATGACCAAGATGTTCAAATGTTCAAAGACTACCAGCAGGGTCAAATAATAATAATGACAGTGGTTGTAGAAGGTGCAACAGGTCAGCACCTCAGGAGTAAATGTCAGTTGGCTTTTCATAGCCGATCATTCAGAGTATCTCTACCGCTCCTACTGTCTCTAGAGAGTTGAAAACAGCAGGTCTGGGACAGGTAGCACGTCCGGTGAACAGGTCAGGGTTCCATAGCCAAAGGCAGAACAGTTGAAACTGGGGCAGCAGCATGACCAGGTGGACTGTAGACAGCAAGGAGTCATCAGGCCAGGTAGTCCTGAGGCATGGTCCTAAGGCTCAGGTCCTCCTCCGAGAGAGAGAGAGAAAGAAAGAAAGAAAGAAAGAAAGAAAGAGAGAAAGAAAGAAAGAGAGAGAGAGAGAAAAAGGGAAAGATAAATAGAGAGAGCACACTTAAATTCACACAGGACACCGGATAAGACAGGATAAATACTCAGGACAAAACAGACTGACCCTAGCCCCCCGACACATAAACTATTGCAGCATAAATACTGGAGGCTGAGACAGGAGTGGTCGGGAGACACTGTGGCTCCGACCGATGATACCCCGGACAGGGTCAAACAGGCAGGATATAACCCCACCCACTTTGCCAAAGCACAGCCCCCACACCACTGGAGGGATATCTTCAACCCCCAACTTATCATCCTGAGACAAGGCCGAGTATAGCCCGCGAAGATCTTCCTCACGGCACAAACCCAATGGGAGGGGGCGCCATCCCGGACAGGAAGATCACATCAGTGACTTAACCCACTCAAGTGATGCAACCCTCCTAGGGACGGCATGGAAGAGCACCAGTAAGCCAGTGACTCAGTCCCAGTAATAGGGTTTGAGGCAAGGATTCCCAGTGGAGAGAGGGGAATTGGCCAGGCAGAGAAAGCAAGGGGAGTTCGTTGCTCCAGTGCCTTTCTGTTCACCTTCACACTCCTGAGCCAGACTACACTCAATCATAGGACCTATTGAAGAGATGAGTATTCAATAAAGACTTAAAGGTTGAGACCGAGCCTCAGTCTCTCACATGGATAGGCAGACCATTCCATAAAAATGGACCTCTGTAGGAGAAATCCCTGCCTCCACCTGTTTTCTTAGAAATTCTAGGGACAGTAAGGCCTGCGTCTTGTGACCGTAGCTTATGTGTAGGTATGTGTATTCAGGATCAAATCAGAAAGATAGGTAGGATCAAGCCCATGTAATGCTTTGTAGGTTAGCAGTAAATCCTTGAAATCAGCTCTTACCTTAACAGGAAACCAGTGTAGAGAGGCTAGCACTGGAGTAATATGATAATTTTTTGGGGTTCTAGTCAAGATTCTAAAAGCCGTGCGTAGCACTAGCTGAAGTTTATTTTGTACTTTACCCAGGTAGCCGGAAAGTAGAGCATTGCAGTAGTCTAACCTAGAAGTGACAAAAGCATGGATAGATTTTTTTGCATCATTTTTGGACAGAAAGTTTCTGATTTTTGCAATGTTACATAGATGGAAAAAAGCTGTCCTTGAAACAGTCTTGATATGCTCGTTAAAAGAGAGATCAGGGTCCAGAGAAACGCCAAGCTCCTTCACAATTTTATTTGAGACGACTGTACAACCATCAAGATTAATTGTCAGACTCAACAGAAGATCCCTTTATTTCTTGAATCCTAGAACAAGCATCTCTGTTTTGTCCGAGTTTAAAAGTAGAACATTTGCCACCATCCACTTCCTTATGTCTGAAACACAGGCTTCCAGCAAGGGCAATTTTGGGGCTTGTCATGACTTCGGCTGAGGTCGGCTCCTCTTCCTAGTCATCACCGATCCATGTTTCCTTTTTCCTTTTGTTTTGTCTTGATTACGCACACCTGATTTCTATTCCCTTATTATGTTCCTTATTTACCCTCTCGTCTACCGTTCTGTTTTGTCCGTGATTGTTTTGTGTTACCGTGGGTGTTGGAGGGTTTTCTCTATACGTTATGGTTCCTTGTTGGAGATATTCTGGTTTTGGATATTTTGAGTAAAGACTTTTGTGTCATCCCACACCTGTGTCCTGCCTCAGACAACAAACCCAGCATTTTATCGCAGGGCTTCACCATGTTTCATTGAAATGTACATCTGTGTGTCGTTCGCATTGAAGTGAAAGTTAACATTATGTTTCCGAATGACCAAGAGGCAAAATATATAATGAAAACAATAGTGGTCCTAAAACGGAGCCTTGAGGAACATCGAAATTTACAATTGATTTGTCAGAGACAAACTGATATCTCTCTGACAGATATCATCTAAACCAGGCCAGAACTGTCGTACTTCCGGCGCCGACAGAGATGGCCGCCTCGCTTCGCGTTCCTAGGAAACTATGCAGTTTTTTGTTTTTTTACGTGTTATTTCTTACACTAGTACCCCAGGTCATCTTAGGTTTCTTTACATACACCCGAGAAGAACTACTGAATATAAGATCAGCGTCAACTCACCATCAGTACGACCAAGAATATGTTTTTCGCGATGCGGATCCTGAGTTCTGCCTTACAACCAGTGTAACCGAGTGGATCACATGCAGCGACCAAAAAAAAAAACGACTCAGAAAAAGAGGGAAACGAAGCGGTCTTCTGGTCAGACTCCGGAGACGGGCACATCGTGCACCACTCCCCAGCATTCTTCTTGCCAATGTCCAGTTTCTTGACAACAAGGTTGATGAAATCCGAGCAAGGGTAGCATTCCAGAGGGACATCAGAGACTGTAACGTTCTCTGCTTCACGGAAACATGGCTAACTGGAGAGACGCAATCCGAAGCGGTGCAGCCAGCGGGTTTCTCCACGCATCGCGCGGACAGAAACAAACATCTCTCTGGTAAGAAGACGGGCGGGGGCGTATGCCTTATGGCCAACGTGACATGGTGTGATGAAGGAAACATACAGGAACTCAAATCCTTCTGTTCACCTGATTTAGAATTCCTCACAATCAAATGTAGACCGCATTATCTACCAAGAGAATTCTCTTCGATTATAATCACAGCCGTATATATCCCCAAGCAGACACATCGATGGCTCTGAACAAACTTTATTTAACTCTCTGCAAACTGGAAACGATTTATCCGGAGGCTGCATTCATTGTAGCTGGGGATTTTAACAAGGCTAATCTGAAAACAAGACTCCCTAAATTTTATCAGCATATTGATTGCGCAACCAGGGGTGGAAAGACCCTGGATCATTGTTACTCTAACTTCCGCGACGCATATAAGGCCCTGCCCCGCCCCCTTTCGGAAAAGCTGACCACGACTCCATTTTGTTGATCTCTGCCTACAGACAGAAACTAAAACAAGAAGCTCCCACGCTGAGGTCTGTCCAACGCTGGTCCGACCAAGCTGACTCCACACTCCAAGACTGCTTCCATCACGTGGACTGGGAGAGTATTGCGTCAGACAACAACATTGACGAATACGCTGATACGGTGTGCGAGTTCATTAGAACGTGCGTTGAAGATGTCGTTCCCATAGCAACGATTAAAACATTCCCTAACCAGAAACCGTGGATTGATGGCAGCATTCGTGTGAAACTGAAGGCACGAACCACTGCTTTTAATCAGGGCAAGGTGTCTGGTAACATGACTGAATACAAACAGTGCAGCTATTCCCTCCGCAAGGCTATCAAACAAGCTAAGCGCCAGTACAGAGACAAAGTAGAATCTCAATTCAACGGCTCAGACACAAGAGGTATGTGGCAGGGTCTACAGTCAATCACGGACTACAGGAAGAAACCCAGCCCAGTCACGGACCAGGATGTCTTGCTCCCAGGCAGACTAAATAACTTTTTGCCCGCTTTGAGGACAATACAGTGCCACTGACACGGCCTGCAACGGAATCATGCGGTCTCTCCTTCACTGCAGCCGAAGTGAGTAAGACATTTAAACGTGTTAACCCTCGCAAGGCTGCAGGCCCAGACGGCATCCCCAGCCGCGCCCTCAGAGCATGCGCAGACCAGCTGGCCGGTGTGTTTACGGACATATTCAACCAATCCCTATACCAGTCTGCTGTTCCCACATGCTTCAAGAGGGCCACCATTGTTCCTGTTCCCAAGAAAGCTAAGGTAACTGAGCTAAACGACTACCGCCCCCGTAGCACTCACATCCGTCATCATGAAGTGCTTTGAGAGACTAGTCAAGGACCATATCACCTCCACCCTACCTGACACCCTTGACCCACTCCAATTTGCTTACCGCCCAAATAGGTCCACAGACGATGCAATCTCAACCACACTGCACACTGCCCTAACCCATCTGGACAAGAGGAATACCTATGTGAGAATGCTGTTCATCGACTACAGCTCGGCATTCAACACCATAGTACCCTCCAAGCTCGTCATCAAGCTCGAGACCCTGGGTCTCGACCCCGCCCTGTGCAACTGGGTACTGGACTTCCTGACGGGCCGCCGCCCCAGGTGGTGAGGGTAGGCAACAACATCTCCTCCCCGCTGATCCTCAACACTGGGGCCCCACAAGGGTGCGTTCTGAGCCCCTCCTGTACTCCCTGTTCACCCACGACTGCGTGGCCATGCACGCCTCCAACTCAATCATCAAGTTTGCGGACGACACAACAGTGGTAGGCTTGATTACCAACAACGACGAGACGGCCTACAGGGAGGAGGTGAGGGCCCTCGGAGTGTGGTGTCAGGAAAATAACCTCACACTCAACGTCAACAAAACTAAGGAGATGATTGTGGACTTCAGGAAACAGCAGAGGGAACACCCCCATCCACATCGATGGAACAGTAGTGGAGAGGGTAGCAAGTTTTAAGTTCCTCGGCATACACATCACAGACAAACTGAATTGGTCCACTCACACAGACAGCATCGTGAGGAAGGCGCAGCAGCGCCTCTTCAACCTCAGGAGGCTGAAGAAATTCGGCTTGTCACCAAAAGCACTCACAAACTTCTACAGATGCACAATCGAGAGCATCCTGGCGGGCTGTATCACCGCCTGGTATGGCAACTGCACCGCCCTCAACCGTAAGGCTCTCCAGAGGGTAGTGAGGTCTGCACAACGCATCACCGGGGGCAAACTACCTGCCCTCCAGGACACCTACACCACCCGATGCTACAGGAAGGCCATAAAGATCATCAAGGACATCAACCACCCGAGCCACTGCCTGTTCACCCCGCTGTCATCCAGAAGGCGAGGTCAGTACAGGTGCATCAAAGCTGGGACCGAGAGACTGAAAAACAGCTTCTATCTCAAGGCCATCAGACTGTTAAACAGCCACCACTAACATTGAGTGGCTACTGCCAACACACTGTCAATGACACTGACTCTACTCCAGCCACTTTAATCATGGGAATTGATGGGAAATGATGTAAATATATCACTAGCCACTTTAAACAATGCTACCTTATATAATGTTACTTACCCTACATTGTTCATCTCATATGCATACGTTGATACTGTACTCTATATCATCGACTGCATCCTTATGTAATACATGTATCACTAGCCACTTTAACTATGCCACTTGGTTTACATACTTATCTCATATGTATATACTGTACTCGATATCATCTACTGTATCTTGCCTATGCTGCTCTGTACCATCACTCATTCATATATCCTTATGTACATATTCTTTATCCCCTTACACTGTGTATGACAGTAGTTTTTTTTGGAATTGTTAGTTAGATTACTTGCTCGTTATTACTGCATTGTCGGAACTAGAAGCACAAGCATTTCGCTACACTCGCATTAACATCTGCTAACCATGTGTATGTGACAAATAAAATTTGATTTGATTTGATTTGATTTGAACTTGTCCGTGTAGACCAATTTGGGTTTCCAATATCTCCAAAGGAATGTGGTGATGGATGTTATCAAAAGCAGCACTAAGGTCTAGGAGTACTAGGACAGAGGCAGAGCCTTGGTCTGACACCATTAAAAGGTAATTTACCACCTTCACGAGTGCAGTCTCAGTGCTATGATGGGGTCTAAAACCACACTGAAGCATTTGGTTTACATCGTTTGTCTTCAGGAAGGCAGTGAGTTGCTGCGCAGCAGCTTTCTCAAACATTTTTGAGAGGAATGGGAGATTCGATATAAGCCAATAGTTTTTTATATTTTCTGGGTCAAGGTTTGGCTTTTTCAAGAGAGGCTTTATTACTGCCACTTTTAGTGAGTTTGGTACACATCCGGTGGATAGAGAGCCGTTTATTATGTTCAACATAGGAAGGCCAAGCACAGGAAGCAGCTCTTTCAGTAATTTAGTTGGAATAGGGTCCAGTATGCAGCTTGAAGGTTTAGTGGACATGATTATTTTTTGATTATTTTCATCAATATTTCAAGAGATATAGTATTAAAAAACTTGAGTGTTTCCCTTGATCCTAGGTCCTGGCAGAGTTTTGCAGACTCAGGACAACTGAGTTTTGGAGGAATACGCAGATTTAAAGAGGAGTTTTAATGATCATGATATTTTCGTCAAAGAAGCTCATGAATTTATCACTACTGCAGTGAAAGCCTTCCTGTCTTGGGGAATGCTGCTTTTTAGTTAGCTTTGCGACAGTATAAAAAATACAGTTTTTATACATTGTTCTTATTTTCCTCAATTAAGTTGGGAAACCAGGATGATCGAGTAAGGGCTCTTCGATACTGCACGGTGCTGTCTTTCCAAGCCTGTCAGAAGACTTCCAGTTTGGTGTGACGCCATTTCCGTTCAGAGCTTGGGTATTTTCTGTATACCAGGGAGCTAGTTTCTTATGACAAATGTTTTTTGTTTTTAGGGCTGCAACTGCATCTAGGGTATTGCGCAAGGTTAAAATGAGTTCCTCAGTTAGGTGGTTAACTGATTTTTGTACTCTGATGTCCTTGGGTAGGTGGAGCATCTAGGAATCTTTGGGCATCTAGGAATCTTTGGGTTGTCCGAGAATTTATAGCATGGCTTTCGATGATTCTTGGTTTGGGTCTGAGCAGATTATAAAATACTGAGGTAGCCATTTTTCCAGTCGCTTCTTATGAGAAACCAATTGCCTCGACGGATATATTATCGAATATATATGTTAAAAACACCTTGAGGATGGATCCTAAACAACGTTTGCCGTGTTTCTGTCGATATTATGGAGTTAATTTTGAAAAAAGTTTGTCATTGTATAGGTAGCATTTTCCGGTCGATTTCTCAGCCAAGCATGATGAACAAACGGGAGCTATTTCGCCTACAAAAATAATATTTTTGGAAAAATCTGCTATCTAACTGGGAGTCTCCTGTGTGAAAGCATCCAAAGTTCTTCAAAGGTAAATTATTTAATTTGGTTGCTTTTCTTATTTTCGTGACAATGTTGCCTGCTGCCAGCAGAGCCTAGCATAGCATTATGCCATGATAAACTTACACAAATGCTTGTCTAGCGTTGGCTGTAACGCATATTTTGAAAATCTGAGATGACAGTGTTGTTAACAAAAGGCTAAGCTTGTGTTTGAATATATTTATTTCATTTCATTTGTGATTTTCATGAATAGGAAAAGTTTCTAGGGGTATTTATGTCCGCTGCATTATGCTAATTCGCTTGAGGCTATGATTACGATCCCGCATCCGGGATTGCTCGTCGCAAGAGGTTTTTAAGATCCACAACAATTATTCCATGGGACAAAATTAGGTTCATCATCTATCGCACATGATGAGCTCTGATATGGACAAGAATGCTGATACCCCAGAAAATCAATAAGCACACAATGTATTATGGTCATTATTATACAAAATACTTTTGTGACATCATGACTCTATACCAAGAATATCAAAGAACTCTACAAATGAAAATAACCTAACTTTTTCATTATTTCATGTTTCATATATATTTTGTTTTTAAATGATAGAAAGTTCTGCATTTGTATTTGTAACCTTATATCTGAACTCTGTTTAAGTCACGTATTTGCAACAAGTCTGCCATAAATCAACAGCTGCATTTATCAACATCACACAGTGTCATAGCGGTAATAATACACTGAGCTGAAATAAAAGATCTCAGAAATGTTCAATACTCACAAAAATATTATTTCTTAGGTGCACAAATGTGTTTACATCCCTGTTAGTGAGAATTGATCCTTTGCCAAGATAATCCAGCCACCTGACAGGTGTAGCATATCAAGGAGCTGATTAAACAGCATGATCATTACACAGGTGCACCTTGTGCTGTGGACAATAAAAGGACACTTCAAAATGTGCAGCTTTGTCCCAACACAATGACACATATGTCTTTAGTTTTGAGGGAGCATGGAATTGGCATGCTGACTGCAGGAATGTCGCCAGGGCTGTTGCCATAAAACTGAATGTTCATGTCTCTACCATAAGTTTAATATTCAAGTTTTTTTACATGATGTATGAATTAATCCCGGATGTTGAACTAGCCTTTTCTTACTTCCACAACGCATTCCAGGATGTATGCAATAGGCATGCCCCTTTAAAAAAATCAGGATTAAGGGCAGAGAGAACCCTTGGTTTACTAAGGAACTTCATAAGGGAAGGAAATGCTATGCGGGCTAAAGCAAAAGGGACTGGTTTGGCAGATGATTGGATGGCTTTTAAACGTCTCAAAATATGGGTGTGGCTATGATCTGTAAATTGAAGGCAGACCACTACCTGTAATCTACTTCACAACATTTAAATAATCTATCCATATTTTGGCAAGTAATGAAAGGTTTGGAGTGCAGAAAAGATTCACAGCTTCCTAAACAATTGTTGGTCGACACACAGATTGTAACTGAGAGAACCTCCATTCTGAAAGCCTTGAACTAGCATTTTTTAGATGCAGGCAGTTTATTTGAAAAGGTCAAAGGTATAATTGAGCCCCCTATAAATTTACCTGACACCCCTGTCCTTCACCAGGTTCTCCTTTTCATCCTTCTCTGTTTCAGAAGTGTGTAAAGCCCTGACAGAAAAAAGGGCCAGGGAAAAAATCCCCTGGCCCTGATGAACTAGACCCCGCCTCCTACACCTAGCCGCAGACATCATTGCTCTCCCCTTAACATGTATTTTTAATCTTACGCTTGATGTTAAGGAAATCCCCAAGTTATGGAAATCTGCTTTTGTATGGCCTCTCCTGAAAGTTGGAGATCCCTCGCTACTTGACAACTATCGACCAATATCAAAATTGTCTGCACTGTACTGGAGTCCTTAGTTAGTAGGCAGCTAAAGACCTACTTCCAAGATAACAACATCTTAAATGGAATGCAATCAGGTTTTAGGTCTGGCCACAGCACTGTTTCAGCAACATTGAAGGTTTTAAATGGCATCCACTGTGCTCTTGATAAGAAGTTACATTGTGTGTCTGTTTTTATTGATTTGTCGAAGCCTTTTGACATCGTGGACCATGCTGTGTTAGTTCAAAGTTTAAAATGTTGTGGAATTACTGGTCATGCTCTAGATTGGTTTATAAATTACCCATCAAATCGTTCACAATGTGTAATGGCGGATGGTTGTAAATCCATAGAGGTGTGCTCAGGTATTCCGCAAGGTTCTATTTTGGGCCCACTGTTGTTCATTTTGTATATCAACAACATTGGGGATTTTATTGAAACAGCGGATGTTCATTTATATGCAGATGATACTGTTCTTTATTCAAGTGGTAGTAGTTTATCTTTTGAAAATGCCCAAAGAGCATTTAACATCATTCAACAGAATCTGTATGATTACAAAATGCATGGTATTTTCAAATGCCAGTCATGTTACAAATCATGTCATTGCTACATTGGCTGGACATACTATAGAGCAAGTTAAAGTGTTCAAATATTTGGGTGTGTGGGTTGATGATAAGCTGAGCCTCACTGTGCATGGAGAGAACTTGAAGCTCAAGCTAAAAATAGGATTTTATTACCGGCATAAATCTTGTTTTTCTTTTGAGGCCAGGAAGGAGCTGGTACATTGTACATTACTATCGATTTTAGATTTTAGTGATTATATATATGCAGTCCTCAGACACTACCCTGAGAGCACTTGACTCAGTATATCATGCAGCCCTCAGGTTCATTACAAATCAGAAACGTCTAACACATCATTGTGATCTCTACAGCGCTGTTGGGTGGTCGTCATTGACCTTGCGTAGGCTTAAACACTGGTATACACTGATTTATATGGCCATATTGGGTAAAATGCCATTTTATCTCTGTTGTTTTTTAGTCAGGTCAGTAAATAAATATCAATTACGGTCCCATTCTGATTTGCTTCTAGCAGTACCGAAAATTAGAACAGGTCATGGTAGAAATAGTTTGTTCCTTAGCATCGTGATCCTGGAATTCTCTTCTAAACATTTTAAAATGTGATGATCTAGTTTTGTTGGTGGAGTTTAAACACTTGATCGATGTATATATCATAGAATAGTGTAATTCATTTTTAGGCCAGCTGTTTTTAGTCAAGATGTTTGTGTTTTTAATGTAATATGTAATTGTTGTACTGTATGTGAGTGTAGTTTTGTTTAATGTTGTGTCAGTGTATGTAAATTGTGTTGTCTGAAACGTTGTTCCCTCTGCTGCTATTGGACCAGGTCTCTCTTGGAAAAGAGATGTTATCTCAATGAGAAAAAAACCTGTATCAATAAAGGTAAAATAACCGTAAAAAAATAAATAAGCTGCCCCCAATGTTGTTTTAGAGAATTTGGATGTACGTCAAACCGGCCACATCCGGCTTCTTCAACTGTGGAATTGTCCGGCGGGGGGAGTGGGTGGGCCTGGCTGCCAAGTTCCGCAGTGGGTGGGCCTGGCTGCCAAGTTGGTGGGCCAATGCATCCCTGTCCAGTCATTTGAAATCCATAGATTAGGGCCTAATGCATTTATTTCAAATGACTGATTTCCTTATATGAACTGCATCTCAAGTAAAATATTTGAAATTGGTTTGCGTTCATATTTTTGTTCAGTGTACAATTGAAAATCTGACATGTGCATTGGATTTGGTGTGCCCCAATTCACAATCTACAGTATAGAAATGCAGTTTATGTAAAGACAATGTCGAGCAGGGGTTTCATACACTACATCACCTCTTTGGGCTCCATTGGCAAAGTACAACAAATTCCTCAGTTCAAAACTACATTCTAGTAAAATAAATATTGAAGAATTATCATTCAATTACCGTAGGGATTGTTTGTAATGTTTGTTTATGTGTCAATTAATCCCATAAGCGATGTGTTGCCAATTGGCGATTTGACAAGAAAATAACATTTAATTCATCTCATTAATTAATTTAATTCATTATATATCTTGATAAATACAGTAGTACTGAAGGTTTGTATTATTGTGTACACAGCTACAGTTAATGTTGAAAACCTTCTGTGAAATACAAATTGAATGAACAAACCCCCCACCCAACCCACCCAAAAGAAAAAACACACAAACACACACTTTCCTACTCCCCACCCACGATGTTCTGAACAGATCCATCCCTGCCTAGGGCGCTGGGGTCTGTTGCCGCTTGCTTGCACACTGTGAAGTCTCTCGGGCAACCAAGCCCAGTCGACCTTTAACATCCTTCCTGTAAGATCTCTCGGTCAACCAGGGCCATTTAGCTTTGAACATCCTTCCTGTGAGGTCTCCTGGGTAACCAGTGCCACTCGGCCATCAACATCCTTCCTGGGCTGTCAATGGAACAGCCAAACAGCTTATTTGACCTTTGTGACCTCTGCTGCCAAACACTATTATAACAAATGAAACGTTTATTAGCAAAATGTCGACATTTTTTATTGTTGTTGTTGCAAACTACTGTATATCCATTGTTCAGGTGGAATGGAATGTTTGTATACTGTATATTTGACAGTGGTATGTGGTTGTCTCGCCTAGCGATGTTAAGATGAATTCACTTACTGTAAGGCACCCTGGAAAAGAGCATCTGCTGAATGACAAACAAAATGTCAAGTGTAAATCTTTTACATACAGATCTCATATGACTTAAAAATATATATATACACACAGGAGTTATTGATGTGACAAATGTATTATTTGTACAGTTCTTTGTGTGTAGTTATTTGTAGTTATTTGTTCCATTTGACTGTGTAAAACCTAGCAGTACTATTTCTCTAAGAGTGAGGCAGAATAATGATTATTTTGTCACTCTGAAATGAAACCATCAGGTGATAGATTTTAAACAAATACATGTCTGTCATTGAACAAGCCCATGCCCTGATTAGATAGTGAAAATAAACACCAATCTCTTTCATAAGTTATTTATTAAAAAATAAAAGCTAATTTACCAACATTTCTGAAAATGGATAATGGATATACAGTGAGGGAAAAAATTATTCGATCCCCTGCTGATTTTGTACTGTTTGCCCACTGGTTTATTTGAACAGTGAGAGACAGAATAACAACAAAAAAATCCAGAAAACCACATGTTAAAAATGTTATAAATTGATTTGCATTTTAATGAGGGAAATAAGTATTTGACCCCTCTGCAAAACAGGACTTAGTACTTGGTGGCAAAACCCTTGTTGGCAATCACAGAGGTCAGATGTTTCTTGTAGTTGGCCACCAGGTTTGCACACATCTCAGGAGGGATTTAGTCCCACTCCTCTTTGCAGATCTTCTCCAAGTCATTAAGGTTTCGAGGCTGATGTTTGGCAACTCGAACCTTCAGCTCCCTCCACAGATTTTCTATGGGATTAAGGTCTGGAGACTGGCTAGGCCACTCCAGGACCTTAATGTGCTTCTTCTTGAGCCACTCCTTTGTTGCCTTGACCGTGTGTTTTGGGTCATTGTCATGCTGGAATAACCACCCACGACCCATTTTCAATGCCCTGGCTGGGGGAAGGAGGTTCTTACCCAAGATTTGACGGTACATGCCCCCGTCCATCGCCCCTTTGATGCGGTGAAGTTGTCCCGTCTCCTTAGCAGAAAAACACCCCCAAAGCATAATGCTTCCACCTCCATGTTTTGCGGTGGGGATGGTGTTCTTGGGGTCATAGGCAGCATTCCTCCTCCTCCAAACACGGCGAGTTGAGTTGATGCCAAAGAACTCCATTTTGGTCTCATCTGACCACAACACTTTCACCCAGTTGTCCTCTGAATCATTCAGATGTTCATTGGCAAACTTCAGACGGGCATGTATATGTGCTTTCTTGAGCAGGGGGACCTTGCGGGCGCTGCAGGATTTCAGACGTTCATGGCGTAGTGTGTTACCAATTGTTTTCTTGGTGACTATGGTCCCAGCTGCCTTGAAATCATTGACAAGATCCTCCCGTGTAGTTCTGGGCTGATTCCTAACCGTTCTCATGATCATTGCAACTCCACGAGGTGAGATCTTGCATGGAGCCCCAGAACGAGGGAGATTGACAGTTCTTTTGTGTTTCTTCCATTTGCGAATAATCGCACCAACTGTTTTCACCTCACCAAGCTGCTTGGCGATGGTCTTGTAGCCCATTCCAGCCTTGTGTAGGTCTACAATCTTGTTCCTGACATCCTTGGAGAGTTCTTTGGTCTTGGCCATGGTGGAGAGTTTGGAATCTGATTGATTGATTGCTTCTGTGGACAGGTGTATTTTATACAGGTAACAAACTGAGATTAGGAGCACTCCCTCTTAAGAGTGTGCTCCTAATCTCAGCTCGTTACCTGTATAAAAAACTCCCTCTTAAGAGTGTGCTCCTAATCTCAGCTCGTTACCTGTATAAAAGACAACTGGGAGCCAGAAATCATTCTGATTGAGAGGGGGTCAAGTACTTATTTCCCTCATTAAAATGCAAATCAATTTATAAAATTTTTGACATGCGTTTTTATGGATTTTTTTGTTGTTATTCTGTCTCTCACTGTTCAAATAAACCTACCATTAAAATTAAAATTATAGACAGATCATTTCTTTGTCAGTGGGCAAATGTACAAAATCAGCAGGGGATCAAATACTTTTTTCCCTCACTTTGTATAGCATTTTGGAAAGAAACTCTTCAAATGCTTTTTACACTCCCTATTAATATGCACCTGAGCCTTCTTTTGTTATTTTGTTCACCAGGTGGTTTACTTACCACATACTGTACTCATGTCTCACCTTCCTGTGTCACTCTGGGAAGAATCTCTCTCTCATCCCCTGTGGTTTCATGCCACCTGCGAAGTGAAAGAGGGCTTCATGATGTCATGATGATGAGGGGTCGAGGAGTTCACATCATCCCAGGTCTACTGTTCCCTGGTGAGTGAAGAGAGAGGTCTGGCATAGTCCAGGGAGACTTTCTAATGGGTGGTCCCTAGAGACATTCTAAGGGGTGGTCCCTGGAGACTTTCCAATGGGTGGTCCCTAGAGACATTCTAAGGGGTGGTCCCTGGAGACTTTCCAATGGGTGGTCCCTAGAGACATTCTAAGGGGTGGTCCCTGGAGACTTTCCAATGGGTGGTCCCTAGAGACATTCTAAGGGGTGGTCCCTGGAGACTTTCTAAGGGGTGGTCCCTGGACACTTTCTAAGGGGTGGTCCCTGGAGACTTTCTAAGGGGTGGTCCCTGGACACTTTCTAAGGGGTGGTCCCTGGAGACCTTCTAATGGGTGGTCCCTGGACACTTTCTAAGGGGTGGTCCCTGGAGACTTTCTAATGGGTGGTCCCTAGAGACATTCTAAGGGGTGGTCCCTAGAGACATTCTAAGGGGTGGTCCCTGGAGACTTTCCAATGGGTGGTCCCTAGAGACATTCTAAGGGGTGGTCCCTGGAGACTTTCTAAGGGGTGGTCCCTGGACACTTTCTAAGGGGTGGTCCCTGGAGACTTTCTAAGGGGTGGTCCCTGGACACTTTCTAAGGGGTGGTCCCTGGACACTTTCTAAGGGGTGGTCCCTGGAGACTTTCTAATGGGTGGTCCCTGGACACTTTCTAAGGGGTGGTCCCTGGAGACTTTCTAATGGGTGGTCCCTGGACACTTTCTAAGGGGTGGTCCAGGGAGACATTCTCATGGGTGGTTTATGCAGCTCTAGAACATTTTCCATGGAGACTTTCTAATGGTTGGTTTGTGCAGCTCTAGAAAGACACACTGCTGTAAGTGCATTGGGAGAGGTAGAAGTATCAGCTTGTCTGACTTCATAATTGAAACATACTGTACATATGCTTTAAGTTTTTCAACCACAGAAAATGTATGGAACATATTTATAGACTTGTGTGACTTCAAAGCTCAGCTCAAGCTTCTTTTTGGGCCTCAGACTGAACTCTCCCTTCCCATTCAAATGTGTTCAATTTTTTTACTGAAAATATAAAACATGTACTGAATATGTTGGGGCTTTAAGCAACCATTCACATGTAAACAGTTTCTCCGGCTCAATTGTAGCTGGTCCCATCAAATAAAATGGCACACGTTAGCCCTATGCTAACCTCACCAGGTGGCAGTGATTATATCCTGTAACAAATTCTTCATCAGCCTATCAAAGATCTTAGACTTTATATTCACCAACCAATTGCATTTCTGAAAATAGGTCAACCTTTGGCCATGAGGGCCATTTTAAACCTACTGTTCCGTAACAAAACAATTGTTGCGTGTGTTAATATTGGATTTATTCACACACATTTGTATGTTGTCACAACAATAAAGATGTAGGAGGATTATATATCATGTCCGTTTATATTCATACCGCAAATTTAAAAAAAATGTAGAAGATGCTCGTGGTATTGTCAAATAGCTGTGCATTTGTTTAACTGCTGTCACTTGATTTTTTTTAGCTGTGTAAATTGACTGGGTATATTCACTGCAATATTAAGCAACATTGAGCTAATGAATTATGGGCTAATATGCATACACTTCTAACTTAGGCTACACATCTCTGAGTCTGTCTGTCTTCATTGCATTGTTTGCTCAATGACTTACTCTGGCCTCACAGGTGCTTCGGATATTCTTCTTTAATCTTGTGAAGTCCCAGACTACAATACCTTGTTGAACACTTATTTCAACATATTTTCTTTACTACCAGCCTTATTGGAGGAGAGATACATGCTTTCTCTTGCTTGTTGAATTTAAAACAGGCTACATCATTAAGAACTGGAGGGGAGCTGGAAAGGAGGGTAGACAGCACATCTCAGTGGCAGAAGAAGCCCATATCTTCCTGTATCTTAGCACCGGGCTTCATCTTGACAAAATACACACTACCCACTGGGCACACATTGGTTGAAACAACGTTGTTTCCATGTAATTTCAATGAAATTATGTTGCACCAACGTGGAAAAGACTTTGAAATGACGTCTGTGCCCAGTGGGTATGAGTGGCCTACTAATGTACCTTTCTGGACCTTCTACACTGTCCAGAATATACCCAAACGGATCCAAATGGTTACATAACCAGGCCTAGGATGTACCAGGCCTTGTTTTATTTCGGCATAAAACAAGAAAGGAGTTTGCGGTGCGTGGGTAACTCACTGGAAAAGCAAGCCAGTAAAAAAAGCCATATTACAACCTATGTTGTGATAATTGCGTTGTTTGTTCTATAAGCCATACGCCACCACGATATACAATAAGGCTGTGACAACAAAAAGTCAAGTCACACACTGGCAAAATAAATTGAACAACACAAATGGTTGTTTCATCAGAAAACCGGAGAGCCTCATCTGTCGGTGAAGTCCACAAAGCAAATATTGCATTTAACAAACAGTTAAATGACCTGTAGCATGGTCAAGCAAGTTAATGTTTTCGACAGTTTACTAAACAACTACTGATTTAGAACCATGGAGTTACTGCAAGTCAGCACAAAGACAACAGGAGCCCTGCCTCCGCTATTCCAGCACTATATCAACTTAAACATTTACACATCATCAAGGCTATATAGCCTATGCTTAGTTTAATATACTGAAAACCAACTTAAAGATACCTAAAACAATTTAGTCCAATCAATGTGGCTTTATAGCATGTGGCTGTCCATGGCACTGATTTCTGTCTGAGTGTGTGTGTTTGTGCTTGCTTGTGCGCACAATAATTTAAGAAAATGTTTACTCACCCTACTTGTTGACTAGTTGAACACCGATGCCGTTCTCCTCTCTTTCATGTTGGCAAAACTGTCTTTGGCTCTGTCATACGCTTTTAGTTTTCATAGGTTACCTAGCTAAAACCCTTGCTAGCCTAACTTCCTCGCATGGGCAACAATGAACCAACTAAGTTATCTAGCTAGTTCATGTGAGCCTACTAAGCTACGTATTGAACTTCTATTGTCTCAAGCCAGTGGCACAATATGTGAATTTATGGTTAGATTAGAATCGCCATCATGATCATTTTCATTGGCCTGCACAGAGAATTAAGTCAAAATCAGAAGTCTAAATCCACTACTACATTAGGAAAGAGCAGATTTAGCAAGCTAGCTACTGCAGGTCATCAACACAAGCAGACCAGAAACAGACACAAGTGTCTGACAATTATGACATTTTTGCTTAGGATGTGGTTTGATTGGTGTGAAGCCACATCCAAACAGCCTCTCTTGGGAGGCGTTTTGCTGCGCCAGGACAACCCGCAGTGGAGCTCAGCTCTACGCTGATTGGCTGATTATAAAAATTAAAAGAATTATCAAGGGAGGCCAAATGCTTGCTGGCATCAATCAATCAAATGCTACAACGGCAACATATCACACTGTTTTGTTCCAAACAGTATCAGATATAAGGACTTGGCATAATGAGACAGAGGGGCGCTGTTTCCCGTCGCTCTGATAATTTCTCTGGAGAGATTCAGCCACTTGCAAATTGACAGAAAATTATGAAAACACAGAGAGATGAAAGATAAATTATTTTTAATTTTTAAATGTTTTATTTGTCACATATCTGTGGAAGCCTGGCTTCCCTTAGCACTGATGGTTATTCAAATGATCCTACATCACTGCAGGTTACAGCCTGTAGACAAATATTGTGTACTAATTTGATAACAATAAACAAAATCCTCATTGCACTGTGTTATTGTAGGCAGCCTAATCAATAGTGGAGCTTTGCGTGTCTGGGACTGCAGAGTAGTCTGGAGGAACTGCAGAGAGTAGCCTGGAGGAACTGAAGAGTGCAGCCTAGAGGAACGCACAGACATGCCATTTAATTTTTTTCTTGCACTTTGACAGTTATATATTTATAGGCCTAATATCTAGCTATGCACCCAATTACCCAAGTCATAGACTGTTCTCTCTGCTACCGCACGGCAAGAGGTATCGGAGCGTCAAGTCTACGTCCAAAAGGCTCCTACTAACATCTTCTACCCCCAAACTATAAGACTACTGACCAATTAATCTAATGGCCACCAGGACTATTTGCATTTTTACTCAGCTGCTACTCGCTGTTTATTATCTATGTATAGTCACTTTACCCCTATCTACATGAAAAACCTGTACCCCTGCACATTGACTCAGAACCATTTTATTTTTTACTTTAGTTTATTTAGCAAATATTTCACGGTAAGGTGTTGTATTCGGCACATGTGACAAATAACATTTGATTTGATTGATCAATTATTTTTTCATTGTATGTACATTGAAGTATTATTTGCAGTTGTTACTATGACAATGAACACACCCTGAAACACTGACTGGTCTTCTGTAACCACCTTATTAATAGGCCTACAGTGTGTTATCTAAACTTGTAGCAATCATGGCCAAATTACTTGCCCAGGGGCCTTGACCTCCAGGGGCCCCGCATTGATTTTGTTAGTGATTCTTACTCAGATATCATATTAACATACATGAAGGGCCCTTTTCGGCCCTGTATGATCGATGAGAATCTCCATATTGCAAATGTACGGCCCCTTACTAGACGTCCGCCAATGTTTTTAAAATTCACCAATGGCGTTGGGTCTTGTCCCAGGGCCAGATCTTCCAGGAACTCATCGAACGAAGTCTCTCGGACATTCTGTTTTCGTCTTATAAAATGTTCAAATTTTGGTAATTTTTCCGCTGTCCCGGTAAATTCCACCAGATGGCGAATGGATTCTTATTGCAAATGTACAAAACATCACCAATCATGACATGGCCATTTCTCCTAAACGAAACGACTTTGAAGACGAAACTTGGTGAACATAGGTTTGGCCTAATGGGCTGTTAGCCCAGAAACAAGATGGCATCGAGGCCTCAACACTTTTTGAGTTAAGGTCATTTTTCTGGGATTAAAGCTCAAAAATGAAAATAGAGAGCTAATTTGACCACTTCACGTCAATGTACATAAACCTACGGTGTCAGGAAAAAAGAACCAGCCATTTATCTATCGTAATTTACGAGAAATCGTACAATGTACAATTGGTGATGGTCGAAGAAATGTGTTTTTTTTCCCCCCCAAAAAGTTACAGATCCAGTTAAGGCGGGTTTCGGAGCTCTACGCGATTTCTGTGATTTTCTGAAATAACACACTCATTTAACCCTCTGTAAATAAGTCAGTTCTTAATGGCTAGCCGGAAGATTGCTGTCTTTTTCCATGGCTAAACCAACTAGCCTCGTAATTAACAATTTTATTGGTATTTACAGATGCCATACATTTTGATTTAAAACAAATGCATGTTCAAATGGCCTAGTTTCCTAGTCATATTTGTTTACCTTTTGTTAAAACACTTTTTCTGCTCACAGATCCCTCTGTATGTATTAAATTATAGTTTTCAATGTGAGTTAATGTGATCTGGGCCACACTACTGTCCCTCTACCCCAGAGGAAAAAGTGAAGAGAAGTATGCTAATTCTTCAGGCTCTTATTCAGTCCTATTGAGAGGATAACTGTTTGTTTTCATCTGTTTGTGTGTTTGTCTGTTTTCCCACTGGGAAAAAACTGGTTGAATCAGCATTGCTTCCACTTCATTTCAACAAAAAATGTAAATGTGATGTCATTGAATAAATGTGGAAAACTGATTGGATTTGCAAAAAGTCATTAACTTATGGGAAATTCACATTTTTTTCACCCAACTTTTAACCTAAACCCAATGAAATGGTGAAATGCTTTGTTGATTTCACATTAGTTGACAACTCAACGAAATGTAAATCAAAACTATAAGTTGAACTGACGTCTATGCCCAGAGGGTTATTTGTGTGTTTCTCAGTTTGTGAATGGGTTCAAGAGCACACCAATGACTCACAGTTTTAATTAAGGCAGGGCTCTGAGATGGATGAGCAGGGGCTGTGTGGATGATGTCAATGTGTACAAGCCCCAAAGCACACGGGTGATGACGTGGTTTAGTCATATAAGAGGCAGTCTAGCAGATGAAACTGTTCGAGGCTTCGGAAATTAGTTGAACAAGTAGGTCGGCTCTCATTAGGACTATTTGTTACGTTACAGCAGTCATCGGAGGCAAATAGTTTAATTATTTTCTCCATGGGTAAAAGCAGATACATTATTTGTTTTCAAGTCCTCTAATGTGTTTAGTGGACAAATTAATGAATGAAGTACTCAGAATTGTCCAATGTATTATTTATGTTTTAGTTGTAATGACGGGGTGGTGAGTTGGAAGCAGGTGAAACGTTTTAATAAAACAACAAAAAGAACACAACACTAACATAAGGCAGCACACAAGAACAATACCAACTGGTGAGTAAACCAGGGAGAGTGACATAAAGGGGAGGAAATGATGAAGGTAATGGACACCAGGTGTGAATCATAATGATTCACAGGTGCGTGTAATAATGAGTGCCAAGTGTGCGTAATGATGCTTCCCAGGACCGGTGGCTAGTACTCTGGCAACGTCGTACGCCGGAGGGGAAGAGCAGGAGCGGATGTGACAGTTGCGGTGACGGTCTTCCTGCTCCTTCTGACGATGGACCGCGCGCTGGAGTCTCACGCCCAACGCACGCTGGAGGGAGTCAACCCAGTGGAGGAGTGACGTAGACAGTTCTGGGAGTACTCTGCCCAAGGAAGGAAATGTGCCCACTCACCCTGCCAGTCCTGACAGTGACACCTCAGGAACCTCCCCAGCTCCTAATTCATCCTCTCCACCTGCCCGTTAGACTGAGGCCGATACCTGGATGTGAGGTTAACCGTGACCCCGAACTTCTCCAAGAAGGCCCTCCATACTTGGGAGGTGAATTGGGAGCCACGGTCCCGAGACGATGTCCTTAGGAAGGCCATAATGCCGGGAGACCTGCTGGAAGAGTGCCTCAGTGTCCTGGAGAGCAGTGGGAAGACCAGGAAAAGGGATTAATCAACATGACTTGGAGAATCTATCCACTACCACCAGAAGGGTGGTGAAACATCAAATCAAATCAAATTTATTTGTCACATACACATTGTTAGCAGATGTTAATGCGAGTGTAGCAAAATGCTTGTGCTTCTAGTTCCAACAATGCAGTAATAACCAACGAGTAATCTAACTAACAATTCCAAAACTACTACCTTATACACATCAGAAGGGGGAAGATCAGTAACAAAGTCAATGGATAGATGGGACCAAGGTCGCTGAGGCACGGGAAGCGGCAGCAGCTTCCCTGCTGGAGCATTCCGGGGGCACTTGGTTTGAGCACACACAGAACAGGAGTTGACACACCGCATAAGGTCTTGCACCACGGTGGGCCACCAGTATTTCTCAGTGATGGAATGAATGGTGAGAGAAATACCTGGATGACCAGCAATGACAGCTGTGTGTGCCCAGGTCAGCAGCCGATCCCTTATTCCTGTGGGAACGTAGATGTGCACAGGAGGACAATTCCAGGGTGCGGGCTCCCTCTCTAAAGCCTGGCGGATGTCCACATCTACGTCCCAAACCACTGGACCCACGACTCGGGAGGTTGGGATTATGGGTGCCCTCTGGACAGGAGCCTCTCCCGAATCGTAGATACAGGACAGGGCATCAGCCTTGATGTTCTTAGGACTTGGGTCAGTGTGAAGTGAAACCTGGTGAAGAAGAGGGCAAACCTGGCTTGGTGCAAATTCAGTCTCTTCGCTGTCTGTATATTCTCAAGATTCCAATGGTCTGAGTGGATGACGAATGGTTCCTTGGCACCCTCCAACCAGTGTCTCCACTCCTCTAATGTCAACTTCACTGCCAAGAGCTCCCGATCGCCGAAGTCGTAGTTCCTCTGTGAGCGGGACAGTTTATTGGGGAAGAAAGCACAAGGATACAATTTGTGGGTCCCCCTGTCTTTGTGACAAAACTTCCCCCACTTCCACCTCCGATGCATCTACCTCAACCACAAAAGGTAGCGTGGGATCTGGGTGTTTTAGCAAGGGGGCGGAGATAAAATGTCCCTTGAGGAAACGAAAGGCCTCGAAACCAACCTATGAGGCCCACCCTTAAGGAGTGGGGTCAGAGGGGTGGAGACGGTGCTGAAGTTCGTGATGAAGCAGTGGTAAAAATTGGAAATCTCCAAAAACCTTTGTAACCCCTTAATGGTGGTTGGGACTGGCCATGACCTTAACGCATCTACCTTCTTGTCCTCCATCCTCACTCCCTGCGGGCTGATTTGGTAGCCCAAGAAGGAGACATCCCTCTGGTTTAATTGGCACTTCTCCACCTTGACGAACAGGTGGTTAGCCAAGAGGCGTTCCAGGACTGCTCGAATGTGAGTGATGTGATCCTCCAGGTTGGTAGAGAAGATCAGGATGTCATCGATGAACACAATCACCTGAGGTCTGAGCAAGTCCCTGAACACCTCATTGATGAATGCCTGTAACACTGGCGGAGGATTGGCTAAGCCGAAGGGCATAACCAAGTACTCGTAAGGGACCAGACATCACGCTGAACGTCGTCTTCCACTCATCCCCCCACCCGGATGCGAATAAGATTGTAGGCACTCCGCAGGTCCAGTTTGGTGAAGAACTGGGCCCCGCGGAGTTGCTCGTTGACTGACGTCACCAGTGGGAGAGGATACCGATACTTCATGGTGATGTCATTGAGTCCACGGTAATTGGCACAAGGGCGTAATCCTCCCTCCTTGGCCACGAAGAAGAAACCAGTCAAGGCAGGGGATGTGGATCTGCGGATGAAACCCTGTTGGAGTGCCTCTTGAATGTAGTCCTCCATCGTCTGGGTCTCAGCCACCGACAGAGGGTAGATGCGTCTGTGCGGAGGTGTAGCACCGGAAAACAGGTCAATGGCACAGTCCCAGAGGTGATGAGGAGGTAGTGCGGATCTTGGAGAATACCTCCCTTAGATCCTGATATTCCTCCAGGATGTTGGGCTGGAGGGCAACCACAGGACTCTCAACCGACGTGGAACCACAGGGAACAGGAAAGCAGGTCTTCCAGCATTCAGGTGACCAGTGGGTGATTCTCATCCTCGACCATGAGATGGTAGGGTTATGGCACTGAATGTAGGCCGAGGATGAACTGGTGCACTGGTGATGAAGATCCTGGTGATTGGGCTCCATAGTGAGGGTGAGTGTATGGGTGATGTGTGTGATGGTTCCGGATCCTAGAGGCCGACAGTCGAGACCTTGAACCGGAAAAGCAGAGGAGAGTGGGTAGGTAGTAATATTGGGAGAGGAGGCAAGGGTCTGATCCATAATGTTCCCTGCTTACCGGAATCCACTAAAGCTGTAGACACAGGGCACGAGGGACAGTCAGCCAGAGTGATGGGTACTATAAAGAGTTTAACCTCTCTGGGATATGTGGGACGCTAGCGAGTGAAATTGCAGGGCGCCAAATTCAAAACAGAAATCCCATAATTAAAATTACTCAAATATACAAGTATTTTACACCATTTTAAAGATATACTTCTTGTAAATCCAGCCACAGTGTCCGATTTCAAGTAGGCTTTACGGTGAAAGCACATCAAACGATTATGTTAGGTCAGCACCTAGTCACAGAAAACCATAAAGCCATTTTCCAGCCAAGGAGAGGTCTCATAAAAGTCAGAAATAGTGATTAAATTAATCACTAACCTTTGAGGATCTTCATCAAATGGCACTCACAGGACTTCATGTTACACAATAAATGTGTGTTTTGTTCGATAAAGTTAATCTTTATGTCCAAAAACCTCATTTGAAATTGGTGTGTTATTGTCAGAAATGCAGAAATACATCCGGTGAAAGTGCAGAGAGCCACATCAAATTACAGAAATACTCAATAAACATTGATACAATTGTTATGCATGGAAATATAGATAAACGTCTCCTTAACCAGGGAAAATGCAGAGCTCCAAATTGAAATAAATTACTATAAAAATCAAATTTTCATTAAATGCAACATGCAAGATAGCAAATTAAAGCTGCACTTCCAGCCAACATTTCAGATTTCAAAAAGGCTTTTCGGCGAAAGCAAACAATGCTCTTATCTGAGGATAGCACCTCCGTAAACAAAGAGAAACCAAATTTCAACCCTGCAGGCTCGACACAAAACTCAGAAATAAAAATATAATTCATGCCGTACCTTTGACAAGCTTATTTTGATGGCACTACAATATGTCCCATAAACATCACCAATGGTCCTTTTGTTCGATTAATTCCGTTGATATATATCCAAAATGTCCATTTATTTGGCGCGTTTGACCCAGAAAAACACCGGTTCCATTTTGCTCAACGTGACTACAAAATATATCAAAAGTTACCTGTAAACTTTGCCAAAACATTTCAAACTACTACTTTAGGTATTTTTTTAACGTAAATAATCAATAAAATTGAAGACGGGATGATCTGTGTTCAATACAGGAAGAAAACAAACTGAAGCTAGCTTTCTGGTCACGCACCTCTATCTAACAGTACACTTCAAGTGACCCTCGTTCAAGATGGCCGTACTTCTTCATTACACAAAGGAATAACCTCAACCAATTTCTGAAGACGTTGATATCCAGTGGAAGCGATTGGAACTGCAAGAAGGTCCCTTAGAAATCTAGATTCCCAATGAAAACACATTGAAAAGAGTGACCTCAAAAAAAAATCTGAATGGTTTGTTAAATCAAATCAAATCAAATTTATTTATATAGCCCTTCATACATCAGCTGATATCTCAAAGTGCTGTACAGAAACCCAGCCTAAAACCCCAAACAGCAAGCAATGCAGGTGTAGAAGCACGGTGGCTAGGAAAAACTCCCTAGAAAGTTTGTCCTCTGGGTTTCGCCTGCTAAATACGTTCTGTTATACTCACAGGCATGACTCAAACCGTTTTAGAAACTTCAGAGTGTTTTCTATCCAAATCTGCTAATAATATGCATATCTTATCTTCTGGGGATGAGTAGCAGGCAGTTGAATTTGGGCATGCATTTCATTTGGACGTGCCCCTGTCACCAGTAAGTTAATGCAACAGCTGTGTCAGATTTCAAAAAGGCTTTACGGCGAAATACCTTGTGATTATGTTAGGTCAGCACCTAGCCACAGAAAAATATTCAGCCATTTTCCATGGAGGAGAGGTGTCACAAAAGTCAGAAATAGCATTATAAATATTAATTTACCTTTGATGATCTTCATCAGAATGCACTGCCAGGAATCCCAGTTCCACAATAAATATGTCTTGTTCGATAAAGTCCATAATTTATGTCAAAATACCTCCTTTTTGTTAACGTGCTTAGTTCACAAATCCAAACTCACGAGGCGTGGGCAAGTCCAGGTGAAAGTTCAGATGAATAGTCCAAAAAATTATATTACAGTTCGTAGAAACATGTCAAACGATGTATAGAATCAATCTTTAGGATGTTTTTTCCTGTCAGGAGAAACATCTAGTCAATATGTTGAACCTGACAGGAGAAACATCTAGTCAATATGTTGAACCTGTCAGGAGACACATCTAGTCAATATGTTGAACCTGTCAGGAGAAACATCTAGTCAATATGTTGAACCTGACAGGAGAAACATCTAGTCAATATGTTGAACCTGTCAGGAGACACATCTAGTCAATATGTTGAACCTGACAGGAGAAACATCTAGTCAATATGTTGAACCTGTCAGGAGACACATCTAATATATATGTTGAACCTGACAGGGGAAACATCTAGTCAATATGTTGAACCTGACAGGAGAAACATTTAGTCAATATGTTGAACCTGTCAGGAGAAACATTTAGTCAATATGTTGAACCTGTCAGGAGAAACATTTAGTCAATATGTTGAACCTATGAAGAGAAACAATGTTTCGATTCAATGTTTTGAACCTGTCATGAGAAACATCTAGTCAATATGTTGAACCTGTCAGGAGCAACATCTAATACATATGTTAAACATGTCAAACACAATAAGAATGAAAGTCAAGAAAAATTTCTCAAGTTGTCGTGTTCACATGAAAGGATTCCAAATGCGGATTCCAAAAACCAGTTGCATTCCTCCTTCTACTCCTCCTCCTTCTACTCATCCACTCCTCCTCCTCCTCCTCCTCCTCCTTATACTCCTCCTCCTCTTCCTTATACTTCTCCTACTCCTCCACTCCTCTTCCTCCTTCTCCTCATCCTCCTCCTCCTCACTGTACTCCTCCTCCAACTCCTCCACTCTCTTCCTCCTCCTCCTCATCCTCCTCCTCCTCCACTGCTCTTCCTCCTCCTCTTCCTCCTCCTCCTCCTCCACTCCCCTTCCCCTTCCTCCTTCTCCTTCTACTCCTCCTCCTATTTATTATGGATTATTAGCCAAGGCAGCCGCTACTGTTCCTGGGGTCCAGCAGAATTAAGTCAGTTTATACAATTTTTTTTTTTTTTTTAATACATTCAGACTGTGTGCCCTCAGGCCCCTGCTCCACCACTATCACATATATACAGTACAAAATACATGTGTACATGTGTATAGTTCTTATGCTATCATGTCTGTGTGTGTGTATGCGTCTATGAATGAAGGCGTCCCGCTACACTGGAGGGCGCGCAATTAACCTGTTGCGACGGGCAATCCCGTATCCGGGAGCGTAATTATAGCCTCAAGCTCATTACCATAACGCAACGTTAACTATTCATGAAAATCGCAAATGAAATGAAATAAATATATTGGCTCACAAGCTTAGCCTTTTGTTAACAACACTGTCATCTCAGATTTTCAAAAAATGCTTTTCAACCATAGCTATACAAGCATTTGTGTAAGAGTATTGATAGCTAGCATAGCATTAAGCCTAGCATTCAGCAGGCAACATTTTCACAAAAACAAGAAAAGCATTCAAATAAAATAATTTACCTTTGAAGAACTTCGGATGTTTTCAATGAGGAGACTCTCAGTTAGATAGCAAATGTTCAGTTTTTCCAAAAATATTATTTGTGTAGGAGAAATCGCTCTTTTTTGTTCATCACGTTTGGCTGAGAAAACCCCCCGAAAATTCAGTCATTACAACGCAAACTTTTTTCCAAATTAACTCCATAATATCGACAGAAACATGGCAAACGTTGTTTAGAATCAATCCTCAAGGTGTTTTTCACATATCTATTCGATAATAAGTCACTCGTGGCAGTTTGGTTTCTCCTCTGTTCAAAATGGAAACATGCACGCACCTGGAGATTACGCAATAGTTTAGACGGAGGACACCGAGCGGACACCTGGTAAATGTAGTCTCTTATGGGCAATTTTCCAATGATATGCCTACAAATACGTCACAATGCTGCAAACACCTTGGGGGAACGACATAAAGTGTAGGCTCTCTCCTTGCGCATTCACAGCCATATAAGGAGACATTGGAACACAGCGCCTCAAAAATCTGGCTCACTTGTATGAAATTTCATCTTGGTTTCGCCTGTAGCATTAGTTTTGTGGCACTCACAGACAATGTCTTTGCAGTTTTGGAAACGTCAGGGTGTTTTCTTTCCAAAGCTGTCAATTATATGCATAGTTGAGCATCTTTTCGTGACAAAATATCTTGTTTAAAACGGGAACGTTTTTCATCCAAAAATGAAATACTGCCCCCAGAGGTTGAAGAGGTTAAAATAAATAATCAAACATTATGAATATTGCACATTTATGTACATACAAGTATCTTATATCAGTTGAGAGCTTAAATTCTTGTTAATCTAACTGCACTGCACCGATTTACAGTAGCCATTACAGCGAAAGCATGCCATGCGATTGTTTGAGGACGGCGCCCCACATCAAAATGTTTTTCCACCGGCACAGGTTTCTTAAAATCACAAATAGCGATTAAATATTCACTTACTTTTTGAAAATCCTCCTCTGATTTGTCATCCAAAGGGTCCCAGCTATAACATGTAGTGTGGTTTTGTTAGATAAAATCTTTCTTTATATCCCAAAAAGTCAGTTTAGTTGGCGCAATCGATTTGAGTAATCCACGTGTTCAACAAGCAGAGAAAGGAATCCAAAATTCTACCGCTAAAATGTGTTAAAACAAGTCAAAATATGTTTCTATTGACTCCTCAGATACCCTAAAATGTAATCAAACTATAATATTTCATACGGAAAGAAATATGTTCAATAGGAAAATGATATTAGCAGGTGCTTCTTGTCTTCATCGCAAGCACATACACCCATTTCCAAAAGCGTGTCCCAGTACTAAAACTATTCTTACTCGTTTTGGAAGAAACAAGCATGAAACATTGAACATAGAGTGCTGACACCCTGTGGAATTGCTATTGGACTAGGTCTCTCTTGGAAAAGAAATATTACCTCAATGAGAAAAAACCTGTATAAATAAAGGTAAAAAAATAAAAATAATAATAAATAAATATTGGGAGCTAGATTTTATTATTTCCCAATACCTATCCATTGTAAGAGCATGGGCTCTCTCAAAAAAAAAAATTCTGGTTGGTTTTTCTTTGGATTTTCTCATACTATATCTATTGTGTTATAGTCTCCTACATTATTTTAACATTTCTTCCAACTTCAAAGTGTCTTCTTTCCAATCGTACCAATTATATGCATATCCTGGGCCTGAGCAACAGGCAGTTTACTTTGGACACGTCAGTCAGGTGGAAAAAAGGACCCTAGCCTGAAGAAGTTAAGAAAAATGTGTGGTGTTCACATGAAAGGATTCCAAATGCGGATTCCAAAATCCACTTACACTCCTTCTACTCCTTCTCCTTTTAGTCTTCCTCCTCCTTCTAATCCTTCTCCTCCTTTTACTCCTCCTCTTCCTTCTACTCCTCCTCCTCCTTTTACTTGTCCTCCACCTCCTCATTTTACTCCTCCTCCTCCTTCTACTCCTCCTCCTCATCATACTCCTCCTCCTCCTTTTACTCCTCCTCCTCCTCCTTTTACTCCTCCTCATACTCCTCCTCCTCATACTCCTTCTACTCATCCTCCTCCTCATACTCCTCCTCCTTTTACTCCTCCTCTTCATACTCCTCCTCCTCCTCCTTTTACTCCACCTCCCCCTCATCATCATACTCCTCCTCCTCATACTCCTTCTCCTCCTCCTCCTTTTACTCCTCCTCCTCATCATCATACTCCTCCCCTCATACTCCTCCTCCTCCTCTTACTCCTCCTCCTCCTCATCATCATTCTCCTCCTCCTTTTACTCCTCCTCCTCCTCATTACACTCCTCCTCCTCCTCCTCCTTTTACTCCTCCTCATACTCCTCCTCCTCATCATCATACTCCTCCTCCTCCACCACATCCTTCTACTTCTCTTTCTACTACCCCTCCTCCTCTTCTTCCTCTTCCTCCTCCTCCTTCTATTCCTCCTTCTCATCCTCCTCCTCATACACCTCCTAGCAGTGTGTTTTCCTTCCATTTCTATCCATGATTAGTCAAGTAACACCCCTATAACTTCTCATGTCATCTCTCCCATGCACCTTCCACTCCAACCCCAACAGGCCCCAACACTGATTAAACTCTCCTCTCCGCCCAAGGGGGTCACTGAATAGACTACAACATCCTGTAGTTAGGGTCAGTGATTAACCAGACGGCTTCGTTATGTTCACCAGCCCCCCTGTGATTTTGGCATTTGTACGCCTCACTACCTCCCATTGGGGAGATCAGAGAATAGACAAGGGGACGTTCCTCCCAGGACCTACTTAAATACCCCAAGGCTCTATTGTAGCCCCACTCACATTGTGGGCTGAGGAGGAGTAATGGATAGGAACGTCGTTACCATAAAACTCTCCACATGTTTTAGAACCAACAGTCCCTTTCTGTGCTGGGCGTCACCCCTAATTAAGATGCTATTGAGACCCCTTGCCTGTAATTAGGCATCAGTTCTTATCCACGGGGAGATGAAAGAGCAACAAGCTCTCACAGTCTCATGTCAGAATTAGACGTTCATCCACGTTACTCAAATGTCAAATTTAGAAATAGTTCAAAACAACTTTCTATCGCTGGATTTTAACATGCAACCTTTGGCACCAGAGGGAGATGCTTACTCCCATCCACCATCCCCCCCTCACAATATTCTAGCAAAACCAAAACCTACTTGGAGATAATAGCGCTCACTGTTACCCCAAGTGAGAAATCATGTGACTAACTCGAATTTTAAAATCAAATCAAATCAAATCAAATTTTATTTGTCACATACACATGGTTAGCAGATGTTAATGCGAGTGTAGCGAAATGCTTGTGCTTCTAGTTCCGACAATGCAGTAATAACGAACAAGTAATCTAACTAACAATTCCAAAAAAACTACTGTCTTATACACAGTATAAGGGGATAAAGAATATGTACATAAGGATATATGAATGAGTGATGGTACAGAGCAGCATAGGCAAGATACAGTAGATGATATCGAGTACAGTATATACATATGAGATAAGTATGTAAACCAAGTGGCATAGTTAAAGTGGCTAGTGATACATGTATTGCATAAGGATGCAGTCGATGATATAGAGTACAGTATCAACGTATGCATATGAGATGAACAATGTAGGGTAAGTAACATTATATAAGGTAGCATTGTTTAAAGTGGCTAGTGATATATTTACATCATTTCCCATCAATTCCCATGATTAAAGTGGCTGGAGTAGAGTCAGTGTCATTGACAGTGTGTTGGCAGTAGCCACTCAATGTTAGTGGTGGCTGTTTAACAGTCTGATGGCCTTGAGATAGAAGCTGTTTTTCAGTCTCTCGGTCCCAGCTTTGATGCACCTGTACTGACCTCGCCTTCTGGATGACAGCGGGGTGAACAGGCAGTGGCTCGGGTGGTTGATGTCCTTGATGATCTTTATGGCCTTCCTGTAGCATCGGGTGGTGTAGGTGCCCTGGAGGGCAGGTAGTTTGCCCCCGGTGATGCGTTGTGCAGACCTCACTACCCTCTGGAGAGCCTTACGGTTGAGGGCGGTGCAGTTGCCATACCAGGCGGTGATACAGCCCGCCAGGATGCTCTCGATTGTGCATCTGTAGAAGTTTGTGAGTGCTTTTGGTGACAAGCCAAATTTCTTCAGCCTCCTGAGGTTGAAGAGGCGCTGCTGCGCCTTCCTCACGATGCTGTCTGTGTGAGTGGACCAATTCAGTTTGTCTGTGATGTGTATGCCGAGGAACTTAAAACTTGCTACCCTCTCCACTACTGTTCCATCGATGTGGATGGGGGGGTGTTCCCTCTGCTGTTTCCTGAAGTCCACAATCATCTCTTAGTTTTGTTGACGTTGAGTGTGAGGTTATTTTGCTGACACCACACTCCGAGGGCCCTCACCTCCTCCCTGTAGGCCGACTCGTCGTTGTTGGTAATCAAGCCTACCACTGTTGTGTCGTCCGCAAACTTGATGATTGAGTTGGAGGCGTGCATGGCCACGCAGTCGTGGGTGAACAGGGAGTACAGGAGAGGGCTCAGAACGCACCCTAGTGGGGCCCCAGTGTTGAGGATCAGCGGGGAGGAGATGTTGTTGCCTACCCTCACCCCCTGGGGGCGGCCCGTCAGGAAGTCCAGTACCCAGTTGCACAGGGCGGGGTCGAGACCCAGGGTCTCGAGCTTGATGACGAGCTTGGAGGGTACTATGGTGTTGAATGCCGAGCTGTAGTCGATGAACAGCATTCTCACATAGGTATTCCTCTTGTCCAGATGGGTTAGGGCAGTGTGCAGTGTGGTTGAGATTGCATCGTCTGTGGACCTATTTGGGCGGTAAGCAAATTGGAGTGGGTCAAGGGTGTCAGGTAGGGTGGAGGTGATATGGTCCTTGACTAGTCTCTCAAAGCACTTCATGATGATGGATGTGAGTGCTACGGGGCGGTAGTCGTTTAGCTCAGTTACCTTAGCTTTCTTGGGAACAGGAACAATGGTGGCCCTCTTGAAGCATGTGGGAACAGCAGACTGGTATAGGGATTGATTGAATATGTCCGTAAACACACCGGCCAGCTGGTCTGCGCATGCTCTGAGGGCGCGGCTGGGGATGCCGTCTGGGCCTGCAGCCTTGCGAGGGTTAACACGTTTAAATGTCTTACTCACTTCGGCTGCAGTGAAGGAGAGACCGCATGTTTCCGTTGCAGGCCGTGTCAGTGGCACTGTATTGTCCTCAAAGCGGGCAAAAAGTTATTTAGTCTGCCTGGGAGCAAGACATCCTGGTCCGTGACTGGGCTGGGTTTCTTCCTGTAGTCCGTGATTGACTGTAGACCCTGCCACATGCCTCTTGTGTCTGAGCCGTTGAATTGAGATTCTACTTTGTCTCTGTACTGGCGCTTAGCTTGTTTGATAGCCTTGCGGAGGGAATAGCTGCACTGTTTGTATTCAGTCATGTTACCAGACACCTTGCCCTGATTAAAAGCAGTGGTTCGTGCCATCAGAAACCACACTATGAAACAAAGATAAATGGAAAAAGAATGACAGTAAAAAGCTTTGGAGAACCTTATTAAACAAAATTTTGGGCAAAAAGGCAAACTCAGCTCATAATTCATTGAATCAGATTGCTTATTCATCACAAAATCCACTGACGTTGACAACTACTTTAATAATTTTTTTCATTGACAGGATTAGCAAACTTAGGGATGACATGCCAGCAACAAATGCTGACACTACACATTCAAGTACAGTATATCATAAAAGTGAGTACGCCCCTCACATTTTTGTAAATATTTGAGTATATCTTTTCATGTGACAACACTGAAGAAATTACACTTTGCTACAATGTCAAGTAGTGAGTGTACAGCTTGTTTAACAGTGTAAATTTGCTGTCCCCTCAAAATAACTCAACACACAGCCATTAATGTCTAAACCGCTGGCAACAAAAGTGAGTACACCCCGAAGTGAAAATATCCAAATTGGGCCCAATTAGCCATTTTACCTCCCCAGTGTCATGTGACTCGTTAGTGTTACAAGGTCTCAGGTGTGAATGTGGAACAGGTGTGTTAAAACCTCTTAAGTCGAGCCCCTACTTTTTCGAACATTCTGTTAAAAATCGCGCAACATTTCGGCGTCCTGCTACTCATGCCAGGAATATAGTATATGCATATGATTCGTATGTGTGGATAGAAAACACTCTCACGTTTCTAAAACTGGTTAAATCACCGCTGTGACTATAACAGAGCGTCTGTTTCATCGAAAAGCGCAAGAAAAACTGATCACTGAAAACTGAAAAAAATATCCATGCGCCACTTGCATGAATTGTTCAAGGGGCACGAAATTAAATGGGGCCGAGATTGCAAGTCCTACAGCTTCCACACGATGTCACCAGTCTTGTCAATTGCCTTCTCGTTGTTTCTTGGTCAAACGAGGAAGAGAGACCACTTTCCATCCGGTCTCCGACAGGAAGTTTTGGAAGAGAGATTTCGGAAGAAGATTTGAAAGCGTGGAGCTATTGAATACACATCGCCTCGTGATCAATTTGATAGATTATTAACGTTTACTAATACCTACAGTTGGATTACAAAAGTATTTCGAAGTGTTTTGTGAAAGTTTATCGTCGACTTTTTTAATTTAAAAAAATGACGTAGCGTTTTGAAACAGTGTTTTTTCTGAATCACAGTTTCCATAGATGGATATTTTGGGTATATATGGACCGATTTAATCAAAAAAAAGACCCAATAGTGATGTTTATGGGACATATAGGAGTGCCAACAAAGAAGCTCGTCCAAGGTAATGAAAGTTTTATATTTTATTTCTGCTATTTGTGTAGCGCCGGCTACGCTAATTCTTTTGTTTACGTCGCCTTCAGGTATTTCGGGGTGTTGCATGCTATCAGATAATAGCTTCTTATGCTTCTCATGCTTTCGCCGAAAAGCATTTTAATAATCTGACTTGTTGGCTAGATTCACAACGAGTGTAGCTTTAATTCAGTGCCCTGCATGTGTGTTTTGATGAACGTTTGAGTTTTAACGAGTGCTATTAGCATTTGGCGTAGCGCATTTGCATTTGCTGATGGCTAGATGAGACGTCTGCGTCTCAGGTCGACGCAAGAGGTTAAATTTGGTGTCATCGCTCTCACACTCCCTCATACTGACTGGTCACTGGAAGTTCAACATGGCACATCATGGCAAAGAACTCTCTGAGGATCTGAAGAAAATAATTGTTGCTCTACATACAGATGGCCTGGGCTATATCAAATCAAATCTAATTTTATTTGTCACATACACATGGTTAGCAGATGTTAATGCGAGTGTAAGGGGATAAAGAATATGTACATAAAGATATATGAATGAGTGATGGTACAGAGCGGCATAGGCAAGATACAGTAGATGGTATCGAGTACAGTATATACATATGAGATGAGTATGTAAACAAAGTGGCATAGTTAAAGTGGCTAGTGATACATGTATTACATAAAGATGCAGTAGATGATAGAGTACAGTATATACGTATACATATGAGATGAATAATGTAGGGTATGTAAACATTATATTAGGTAGCATTGTTTAAAGTGGCTAGTGATATATTTTACATACATTTATATGAAGATTGCCAAGACCCTGAAACTGAGCTGCAGCACGGTGGCCAAGACCATACAGCAGTTTAACTGGACAGGTTCCACTCAGAACAGGCCTCGCCATGGTTGACCAAAGAAGTTGAGTGCACGTGCTCAGCGTCATATCCAGAGGTTGTCTTTGGGAAATAGACGTATGAGTGCTGCCAGCATTGCTGCAGAGGTTGAAGGGGTGGGGGGTCAGCCTGTCAGTGCTCAGGCCATACGCTGTACACTGCATCAAATTGTTCTGCATGGCTGTCATCCCAGAAGGAAGCCTCTTCTAAAGATGATGCACAAGAAAGCCCGCAAACAATTTGCTGAAGACAAGCAGACTAAGGACATGGATTACTGGAACCATGTCCTGTGTCCTGTGGTCTGATGAGACCAAGATAAACTTATTTGGTTCAGATGGTGTCAAGCGTGTGTGGCGGCAACGAGGTGAGGAGTACAAAGACAAGTGTGTCTTGCCTACAGTCAAGAATGGTGGTGGGAGTGTCATGGTCTGGGGCTGCATGAGTGCTGCCGGCACTGGGGAGCTACAGTTCATTGAGGGAACCATGAATGCCATCATGTACTGTGACATACTGAAGCAGAGCATGAGCCCTCCCTTCGGAGACTGGGCCGCAGGGCAGTATTCCAACATGATAACGACCCCAAACACACCTCCAAGACGACCACTGCCTTGCTAAAGAAGCTGAGGCTAAAGGTGATGGACTGGCCAAGCATGTCTCCAGACCTAAACCCTATTGAGCATCTGTGGGGCATCCTCAAATGGAAGGTGGAGGAGTGCAAGGTCTCTAACATCCACCAGCTCCGTGATGTTGTCATGGAGGGGTGGAAGAGGACTCCAGTGGCAACCTATCTGGAGCTGAAAAAGGGTCTTCCATCCCTCATGCACAAGGAGCTGAAAGAGGGCCTCCCAGCCCTCATCCAAGTGGAGCTGAAAGAGGGCCTCCCAGCCCTCATCCAAGTGGAGCTGAAAGAGGGCCTCCCAGCCCTCATCCAAGTGGAGCTGAAAGAAGGCCTCCCAGCCCCCATCCAAGTGGAGCTGAAAGAGGGCCTCCCAGCCCTCATCCAAGTGGAGCTGAAAGAGGGCCTCCCAGCCCTCATCCAAGTGGAGCTGAAAGAAGGCCTCCCAGCCCTCATCCAAGTGGAGCTGAAAGAAGGCCTCCCAGCCCTCATCCAAGTGGAGCTGAAAGAGGACCTCCCAGCCCTCATCCGAGTGGAGCTGAAAGAGGTCCTCCCCATTTTGCATGAGAATCGCCTTGGCCCCGATGTTAATGTCAGAGTTTGTTTGGTTACATGAGGCGCAGAAGCCGAGCAGGCTATTTACTCTCCAAATTAAAAATGGATGAATAATTGATGTCATAGTAATATATTTTTTTCAAGGCACCTTTCTGAAACTCAAGGACATGGACAATACAATTGCCAGCACATTGAATACCCCAAATGACTAAATGACTCAATCATGTTTTCAGACTAGAATTCTCCATTTCCAATTACTTTCAGGAACATTCAATTGACAAGTAAGAATGGCTTCTCAGCATATCAAACCTGGAAGACAGAGGGAGGTTATTTTGTGGTAAATATGGCTGGTTAACGAGATGAGCCCTTTTAACAATAACATCAACAAAAGAGTTATAATTACATTGTGCTAAAGCATTTTAGCGATATTGAAAGCTTTTTTCAAATAGTTTCACAAATTAAGATGACCTAGAAGGAACATTTTTTGTTTAGGTAGAATTTTGTGTCTTTATACTTGTGCATGAATATGTCAAAATGAATCTGAGAGATTGGACTTAAAAAAATAATATTTGCTTCATGGGTCAAACATTAGCAAAAACCTAATTACTGGTAGTCCTAGGGTTCCAGTACTAAAACCTGGACAGAAACTTTACAAAACAAGTACTTTCGTCATGTCATGGGTCACTAAAGTTCCATGTCAGTGGTTCTTCAGAATGCCAAACAAACTTCACAACTAACCCCCGTAACCTCCTTCTGTTCCAACATGCTGTTGTTTTGCATCAGTGGTTCCACTCAACTAACCTCAACCCTATTTCCGAACGCTGTCTGACTTCCACTGGATCCTGTTCCCGACCACAGGTGAGCGTAGCATCAGGCTAGCCGCTAGCGGGAGCTGAGGTATTAATAGCAGTCTACATCACCTACATCACCTTAAATACAAAACACAGGCAGGTTGCTATCGAAATGAGGTCATACCAAAGCAGGTGTGCAACAAACAAAAAAGTTGACATTTGCACAACATGCTCCAACTGCTTATCAAAGGTTGCTATCAATAGTTACTACATGGACCCTGTTAAAATGATAGTTCAGTAGGAGCTAGATAATAGATCATTTGTAGTTTCACATATTTAGATATTTGTTTCCTTTCCGTACGTTATCAGCCTTGATTGAGATAACTCCTTGACTGCATCCAAGATAAGGACACAAATATATAAATATGTAAAATCGCTGAACCTTCCTGTTTAAAGATGGAATCCTTAGTTGCTGCATCCATTTTTGGGCTTATAAATTAATTAAAGTACCTTCAGAAAGTATTCATACCCCTTGACTTATTACACATTTTGTTGTCTAACAGCCTGAATTCAAAATCACTTAAATATCATTTTTTTTCTCAAACATCTACACACAATACCACATAATGACAAATGTATTTTAAATTAAATACAGAAATATCGAATTTGCATAAGTATTCACACCCCCGAGTCAATACATGTTAGTGTCACACACTGATCTGTTTCACCTGTCTTTATGATTGTCTCCACCCCCCTCCAAGTGTCGCTCATCTTCCCCATTATCCCCTGTGTATCTATACCTGTGTTCTCTGTTTGTCTTTTGCCAGTTCATCTTGTTTGTACGAGTCAACCAGCGTTTTGTGTCGCAGCTTCTTTTTAAAGTCTATTTTTTCTAGCCCTCCTGGTTTTGACCCTTGCCTGTCCTGACTCCGAGCCCGCCTGCCTGACCACTCTGCCTGCCCCTGACCCTGACCCTGAGCCTGCCTGCCGACCTGTACCTTTGCCCCCTCTGGATTACCGATCTCTGCCTTACCCTGACCCTGAGCCTGCCTGCCGTCCGGTACCATTGCCCCACCTCTGTTTTACTGTCCCCTGCCTGCCTTGACCTGTCTATCGCCTGTTGGGATATTAAACTATTGTTTATTCGACATGGTCTGCATCTGGGTCTTACCTTCATTCCTGATAGTATGAACTGGCCATGACTGACCCAGCAGACCCGGGCCAGCTGTGCAACGCCATCTCATCCCAAGGAGCCTCCATTGGCAGTCACAAGGAATTGCTTCGTGGGCTGATGGAGGGGGTCCAAACATTGGCTGAGCGCCATGACCCGGCGTTGGACATGCTGTTGGCGCCCCACCGCCCCTCATTAACTCGGCAGTTAGCAGCGCCGCGCCACCTTCCCGGGAGCCCTGGTTACCTCCACCAGAACGCTTTAATGGAGAGCTGAGCACCTGTCGGGCATTTTGGATGTAGTCTATCACAGTGCCATCCATTTTTTTTTACCAAAGTGCCTTATACCACCCACCACTGCGAACTGTATGCTCTAGTCGGCTGGCCCTCGCTACATATTCGTCGCCAGACCCACTGGCTCCAGGTCCTCTATAAGGCTATGCTAGGTAAAGCTCCACCTTATCTCAGCTCACTGGTCATGATAACAACACCCACCTGTAGCATGCGCTCCAGCAGGTATGTCTCACTGTTCATCCCCAAAGCCAACACCTTTGAGGTGGCCGCCTTTCCTTCCAGTTCTCTGCTGCCAGTGACTGGAACAAATTGCAAAAATCGCTGAAGCTGGAGAATTACAATTCCCTCAATAACTTTAAACATCAGCTATCTGAGCAGCTAACCGGTCGCTGCAGCTGTACAGAGTCCATCTGCCCGCTCCAGGCTTTCCTGCCCCCCGGGCTACCGGCAGACCCTGGCCTTCGTGCAACAACACTTTTGGTGGCCTACCATGGTTCCCAACATCGCCGCCTTTGTCGCCGCCTGCACAGTCTGTGTACGGAACAAGACCCCTCGACAAGCTCCGGCTGGCCTCCTCCATCCTTTGCCTCATCCTGGTCTCACATCTCCCTGGACTTTGTCACAGGTCCCCCACCATCTGATGGCAACACCGCCATCATGACCGTGGTGGATCACTTTTCCAAGGCCGTCCACTTCATTCCTCTCCCCAAGTTACCCTCTTCCAAGGAGACAGCCAGCTCATGGCGCAGCACTTCTTCCGGATCCATGGACTGTCCGTGTACATGGTCTCTGACTGTGGCCCTCAGTTCTCGTCCCGGTTCTGGAAGGTGTTCTGCACCCTCACTGGGTCATCGGCAAGCCTGTCCTCCTGGTTCCACTCCCATTTTAACCCTGCGCTGCCTGGTTTCCGCCAACCCCACCACCTGAAGCCAGCAGCTGGTGTGGGTGGAATACACCCGCAACACCCTTCCTTGCTCTGCCACGGGCCTATCACCATTTGAGTGATCCCTGGGGTATCAGCCTCCGCACGACACTACATTCAGTGCTACAGATGCTGGTTCGAAACCCTTGTCGGCCGCGACCGGGAGAGCCATGAGGCGACGTACAATTGGCCCAGCGTAGTCCGAGTTAGGGAAGGGTTTGGCCGGCAGGGATGTCCTTGTCCCATCGTTCTGTAACGACTCCTGTGGCGGGCCAGACGCATGCACGCTGACACAGTCACCAGGTGTATGGTGTTTCCTCTGACACAATTTTTTTTTTGTGGATGGTTATATTTTGTATGTATAAAATGTATAATGGTAATATTTAAAATTACTAAATCGGGTAATTTTGTAAACATTTATTTAAATTTGCATTGGGCCGCTTCTGGGACGGGGGTTTTGGTAAGATGCAAAGTCAGCTGAATTCTGGGAGATGGAAACGGCCCGATGTACTTGGGCTGATTCTGGGCAGTCATTAATTTTTATTCCGGGCTGACACCTGATTCTGGGCTGATTCAAACAGTTCCGGCCCCTGGAAGAGGGCTGCTTCTGGGCCAATTTCTCTTTGCTATCTGGGATGATGCAGCCACCACTATGTTCGAAAATATGAAGAGTGGTACTCAGTAATGTGTTGTATTGGATTTACCCCAAATATAGCACTTTGTATTCTGGACAAAAAGTGAATTGCTTTGCCACATTTGTTTTACAGTATTTCTTTAGTGCCTTGTTGCAAACAGGATGCATGCTTGGGAATATTTTTATTCTGTATAGGGTTTTAGATAATTGTATGTGTGGGGTACAGAGATGAGGTAGTCATTCAAAAATCATGTTAAACACTATTTGTTAGGTCCGTCGTTGAATGAGTGAGACAAAAGCGCAGCATGGAAAGTGTTCATGATAATTTAATAATGAAACACTGACAAAACAACAAAATATAAACAAACGTAAAGTTCTGGCAAGGCTAGACAGCTACTGTGCAAAAACAAGATCCCACAAACCCAGGTGGAAAACAGGCTGCCTAAGTATGATTCCCAATCAGAGACAACGATAGAAAGCTGCCTCTGATTGGGAACCCTACCCGGCCAACAAAGAAATATAAAACTAGAATGCCCACCCGAATCACACCGTGACCTAACCAAATAGAGAAATAAACAGGCTCTCTAAGGTCAGGGTGTGACAGTACCCCCCCCAAAGGTGCGGACTCCTGCCTCAAAACCTGACTCTATGAAGGTAGATCGTCGCCAGGGACTCCGGACCACCGATCGTCTCTGGAGACTTCGGGCCATAGATCATCACTTCCGGACCGTGGACCGTCGTTGGAGGTTCCGGACTGTGGACCGTCTCAGGAGGTTCCGGACTGTGAAATGTTGCCGAAGCTCTGGACTGGGAACTGTCGCCGGAAGCTCTGGACTGGGAAATGTCGCCGGAAGCTCTGGACTGGGAACTGTCGCCGGAAGCTCAGGACTGGGATCTGTCGCCGGAAGCTCTGGACTGGGAACTGTCACCGGAAGCTCTGGACTGGGGAGGCGCTTTGGAGGCCTGGAGCGTGGAGCTGGCAACGGATCTACTGGGCCTTGGAGGCGTACTGGAGGTCTGAAGTGTAGAGCTGACACAACCCGTCCTGGCTGGATGCTCACTTTAGCCCGGCAAGTGCGGGGCGCTGGCACAGGGCGAACTGGGCTGTGAAGGCGCACTGGAGACACGGTGCGAAGAACCAGCACACATTGTACCGGAACGGTGACACACACCCCAGGGCGAGTGGCGAAGGAGAGGCTAGGTGCCCACCTGAACCCTCCCTCATAGAGTCAGGTTTTGCATCCGGAGTCCGCACCTTTGGGGTGGGGGTGGGGAGGTTACTGTCACGCCCTCTACGCCATCTTTTCAGCTTGGCTGCTCCACTATGTAAAGATTTCAGAGCAAATGAGACATATATTTAGTAATGATAGAGTAACCTGTCTTTGATCGACAAATTACATTGTTGTGAATTGTGAAACAGGCCGTTCACAGATTCAGAGCGGTATCATGTTCCTCAATTATTTCAGTGCATTTCAACAGTAGGCTATCTCGACACAGTGGAGGAAGGAGTAGGCCGTCATTGTAAATAAGAGTGTGTTCTTAATTAACTGTCTTGCCTAGATAAATAAAGGTTAAATAAATACAAATATATACGTTTTTTAAGTGCTCAGGAACAACAGAGTATGGTGTTGTCCAACTTTGTAACGGCAGTCAAGCAAAAGTCAAATGACCGAAGTTGCTAAGCTTTCTAGATAACCCTCCTTCAACGAATGACAGAATATCCTATATTTGGAAAAATCTAGTTGATGATTATACAGCTAGCAGATCAGCTCATGAATAACAGGGATGTGAAGAGTGGAAATAGTTTAAATATCAAGGTGTCTTTAACAGGGACAAACTCTGCTTTAAAATAACCATATCTACTGTCATACCGTTTGTTGATCACACATTCTCTACCGAAGCTCTCATATGCAAAGCAAGTACAAGCGCAAAGAAGTGGGTGAAATGTCATAGCGGTATTTTGACAAGGAGACGTACTTTGATCATGCAACCTATGGATTACAGAATAAAACTAGGAATGTTAATGCGAGACAGGAGACAGGATTTTTTGGTTCAGTGGGATTGGGACCGAAAAGGAAAATAGCTTATGCTCTAGGACAGAAGAAGATATAATTTTTCCTCATGCCTCTCTGAATTGTTAACAGACTTCATGTGTCACGCCCTGGTCAAAGTATTTTGTGTTTATCTTTATGTATTTGGCCAGGGTGTGGCATGGGGTTTTTGTAATTGTGGTGTGTTTGTCTTGGGGTTTTGGTGGTGGTATTGGGATTGTAGCTTAGTGGGTTGTCTAGCAAAGTCTATGGCTGTCTGGAGTGGTTCTCAATCAGAGGCAGGTGCTTATCGTTGTCTCTGATTGGGAACCATATTTAGGCAGCCATATTCTTTGAGTTTGTCGTGGGTGATTGTCCTTAGTGTCCTATGTGTACTCTCTGTTAGTTTGCACCAGATAGGCTGTTTCGGTTTCGTTTATTGTTTTTTGTAAGTTCGTGTTTCTTTGTTGTATTAAACATGGATCGCAATCGACACGCTGCAGTTTGGTCCGACTCTCCTTCATCACCACTAGAAAACCGTTACAGAATCACCCACCAACCAAGGACCAAGCGGCGTGGTAAACAGAGGCAGCAGCAACAGCAGCAGCAGGAGAAGCGACAGGTGCAGCAGGAGCAACAGCAGCAGCAGCAAAGGCAGCAGCAGGAGCAAAGGCAGCAGCAGGAGAAGCAACAGAGGCAGCAGCAGCATTGGGAGAGGCTGCACTCTTTGGATAAATGGACTTGGGAGGAGATCCTTGACGGACAAGGACCCTGGGCAGAGCCATGGATGGAATTGGAGCTGTCGGCGAAGCAGAGTGCTGAGTCTGAGAGTGTGGAGGATGTATTGGACAGAGTAGAAAGAAAGGTGTGGGCTTGGCATAGCATGCACGGCATACCAGTGCCAGCACCACGCATCAGGCCTACAGTGCGTCCCACCTGTTCAGCGCTGCCGGAGCTTTTCTCCTCTACAGCGCTGCTGGAGTCTCCCGCCTGTTCAGCGCAGCCAGAGCCTTTCTCCTCTCCTGCGCGGCCGGAGTCTCCCGCCTGTTCAGCGCAGCCAGTCTACAAGGAGCTGCCAGTCTGTAAGGAGCTGCCAGTCTGCACGGAGCTGCCGGTCTGCACGGAGCTGCCGGTCTGCACGGAGCTGCCGGTCTGCACGGAGCTGCCGGTCTGCACGGAGCTGCCGGTCTGCACGGAGCTGCCGGTCTGCACGGAGCTGCCGGTCTGCACGGAGCTGCCAGTCTGCACGGAGCTACCAGTCTGCAAAGAGCTGCCAGTCTGTAAGGAGCTGCCAGTCTGCACGGAGCCGCCAGAGCTGCCAGTCTGTAAGAAGCTGCCAGAGCTGTCAGCCTACATGGAGCAGCCAGAGCTGTCAGTCTGCATGGAGCAGTCAGTCTGCATGGAGCAGTCAGTCTGCATGGAGCAGTCAGTCTGCATGGAGCAGTCAGTCTGCATGGAGCAGCCAGTCTGCATGGAGCAGCCAGTCTGCATGGAGCAGCCAGTCTGCATGGAGCAGCCAGTCTGCACGGAGCTGCCAGTCTGCACGGAGCTGCCAGTCTGCACGGAGCTGCCAGTCTGTAAGGAGCCGCCAGAGCTGTCAGCCTACATGGAGCAGCCAGAGCTGTCAGTCTGCATGAAGCAGCCAGAGATGTCAGTCTGCATAGAGCAGCCAGTCTGCATGGAGCAGCCAGTCTGCATGGAGCAGCCAGTCTGCAAGGAGCAGCCAGTCTGCAAGGAGCAGCCAGTCTGCAAGGAGCAGCCAGTCTGCAAGGAGCTGTCAGTCTGCAAGGAGCTGTCAGTCTGCACGGAGCTGTCAGTCTGCAAGGAGCTGCCAGGCTGCAAGGAGCAGCCAGTCAGCACGGAGCCGCCAGAGCTGTCAGTCTGTAAGAAGCCGCCAGAGCTGTCAGCCTATATGGAGCAGCTAGTGCCGCCAGTCTGCCCAGCGCCGCCAGTGCCCCCGTCTGCCCAGCGCCGCCAGTCTGCCCAGCGCCGCCAGTCTGCCCAGCACCGCCAGTCTGCCCAGCACCGCCAGTCTGCCCAGCACCGCCAGTCTGCCCAGCGTCGCCAGTCTGCCCAGCGCCGCCAGATCTGCCAGTCAGCCAGACTCTTCCAGATCTGCCATTCAGCCAGACTCTTCCAGATCAGCCAGACTCTTCCAGATCTGCCAGTCAACCAGACTCTTCCAGATCTGCCAGTCAACCAGACTCTTCCAGATCTGCCAGTCAACCAGACTCTTCCAGATCTGCCAGTCAACCAGACTCTTCCAGATCTGCCAGTCAACCAGACTCTTCCAGATCTGCCAGTCAACCAGACTCTTCCAGATCTGCCAGTCAACCAGACTCTTCCAGATCTGCCAGTCAACCAGACTCTTCCAGATCTGCCAGTCAACCAGACTCTTCCAGATCTGCCAGTCAACCAGACTCTTCCAGATCTGCCAGTCAACCAGACTCTTCCAGATCTGCCAGTCAATCAGACTCTTCCAGATCCGCCAGTCAGCCGGGATCTGCCAGAACTGCCAGTCAACCAGGATCCGCCAGTCTGCCAGGATCAGTTAGATCCGCCATTCAGCCAGGATCCGCCAGTCGGCCAGGATCCGCCAGTCGGCCAGGATCCGCCAGTCGGCCAGGATCCGCCAGTCGGCCAGGATCCGCCAGTCAGCCAGGATCCGCCAGGATCCGCCAGTCTGCCAGGATCCGCCAGTCTGCCAGGATCCGCCAGTCTGCCAGGATCCGCCAGTCTGCCAGGATCCGCCAGTCTGCCAGGATCCGCCAGTCTGCCAGGATCCGCCAGTCTGCCAGGATCCACCAGTCTGCCAGGATCCGCCAGAACTGCCAGTCTGCCAGGATCCGCCAGTCTGCCAGGATCCGCCAGTCTGCCAGGATCCGCCAGTCTGCCAGGATCCGCCAGTCTGCCAGGATCCGCCAGAACTGCCAGGATCTGCCAGGGTCTGCCAGTCGGCCAGGATCTGCCAGTCGGCCAGGATCTGCCAGTCGGCCAGGATCTGCCAGTCTGCCAGGATCAGTTAGATCCGCCATTCAGCCAGGATCCGCCAGTCTGCCAGGATCCGCCAGTCTGCCAGGATCCGCCAGTCTGCCAGGATCCGCCAGTCTGCCAGGATCCACCAGTCAGCCAGGATCCGCCAGAAGTGCCAGTCAGCCAGGATCTGCCGGAACCACCAGCCAGCCAGGAGCTGGTAGATCTATCTACCTGCCTGAGCTTTCTCTCACTCCCGAGCTTTCTCTCACTCCCGAGCTTTCTCTCACTCCCGAGCTTTCTCTCACTCCCGAGCTTCCCCTCAGTCCCGACCTGCCTCAGTCCGGAGCTGTCCTTCAGTCCCGATCTGCTCCTCAGTCCAGTGGGGTTCTGGGTGAGGACTACTAGGCCATGGTCGGCGGCGAGGGTGGACTATCCAGGGACGAAGGGAGAGGGGACTAAGACATTAAATGAGTGGGGTCCACGTCCCACGCCGGAGCCGCCACCATGGACAGACGCCCACCCGGACCCTCCCTATTGTTTTGAGGTGCGTTCGGGAGTCCGCACCTTAGGGGGGTTCTGTCACGCCCTGGTCAAAGTATTTTGTGTTTATCTTTATGTATTTGTATTTGGTTTTTGTAATTGTGGTGTGTTTGTCTTGGGGTTTTGGTGGTGGTATTGGGATTGTAGCTTAGTGGGTTGTCTAGCAAAGTCTATGGCTGTCTGGAGTGGTTCTCAATCAGAGGCAGGTGCTTATCGTTGTCTCTGATTGGGAACCATATTTAGGCAGCCATATTCTTTGAGTTTGTCGTGGGTGATTGTCCTTAGTGTCCTATGTGTACTCTCTGTTAGTTTGCACCAGATAGGCTGTTTCGGTTTCGTTTATTGTTTTTTGTAAGTTCGTGTTTCTTTGTTGTATTAAACATGGATCGCAAATCGACACGCTGCAGTTTGGTCCGACTCTCCTTCATCACCACTAGAAAACCGTTACATCATGTCTGTGACAGAGATGCCTGGTGAATTGTGCAAAGGGCTATCAAATTTGTGACAGTCCAAAGAGTCACAATGACAGCTTCAAGAGGTACATGTTCTTTTATAGGCTATACTGTCAGGTTAATTAACTGCTTGTGGGTCAGGTGTGCAGTCCCACAGAGTCAATTATACGTGTGCTTTGAGTTTATGGAGACTTTGTGTGAAATGAATACGCTAGGTTAAAGTTAAAGGCTTCCATGTGCCATTTTATTTTTTGCTAATCTGATGCTGCGTATTTTGTGTATTTTGGGGAACTGCATTATTGCAACTTTTGGGGATAATGTTGTTATTGTATTTTTCTTGAGAAATGTGAAGAGCATTCCCAGGACATTCCCGGGATCCCGTTTACCCATGTTAATCCTTAGAAAAGAGTGAGACGGCCTCCTTGGTGAAAGGGGATGCCAGCAGTGGCGGAACTGGAATTGTATACATGGGGTGGCCAGGGGGTGACCAAGGCTAATTCAGGGGGTCCATAGACCATGACAGAAAATTACTGTGTAACCCTAACCTGGCATCTAAGGAGCATGAATGAATCCTGTGATTGCTGATTATTAGAGGTAGAAGTGAGGAAGAAGCCACTGCTCCAAAACCTCCATAAAAAAGCCAGACTACGGTTTGCAACTGCAAAGATTGTACTGTATTGGGACAAAGATTGTACTGTTTGGAGAAATGTCCTCTTGTCTGATGAAACAGAAATAGAACTGTTCGGCCATAATGACCATCGTTGTGTTTGGGGAAAAAGGGGGAGGCTTGCAAGCTGAAGAACACCATCCTAACCGTGAAGCACGGGGGTGCTTTGTTGCAGTAGGGACTGGTGCACTTCACAAAATATAGAAAATATTGTGGGCAGAACTGAAGAAGCGTGTGTGAGCAAGGAGGCCTATAAACCTGACTCCGTCACACCAGCTCTGTCAGGAGGAATGGGCCAAAATTCACCCAACTTTTTGTGGGAAGCTTGTGGAAGGCTACCTGACACATTTGATCCAAGTTAAACCATTTAAAGGCACTGCTACCAAATACTAAGTGAGTGTATGTAAACTTCCGACCCACTGGGAATGTGATGAAAGAAATAAAAGCTGAAATAAATCATCCTCTCTACTAATTTTCAGCATTTCACATTCTTAAAATAAAGTGGTGATCCTAACTGACCTAAGACAGTGCATTTTTACTAGGATTAAATGTCAGGAATTGTTAAAAACCGAGTTTAAATGTATTTGGCTAAGGTGTATGTAAACTTCCGACTTCAACTGTAAGTACAGTTTTCCTCCACTTTCTTTTTCCAGTCATCATTTATGCCATCTGACATTGATGAGTTGCTGTCAATAGCCCTTTTATGCTGATTCCAAGCATACATAGCATTGATATGGAGCGTAAATGGAGCTTAAACCCAGAATCATTAAACAGCGCCTTTTTCCAGTTACAAAAACCTGACTGGGATGTGAAGGCAGATGCAGGTGTATTGGGCAGAGAAAAATGCCTGCAGGCGAAACAGTAAGTCGAATCTTGACCTACAGAATACTCAAGCCATGAAATGTCCTTTTACCAGGAGCTATTGAAAGCCCTTTTCCTAGTACCATGCTGAGTTCTGGGAAATGTTTTCAAACACAGCTGTACAGGACCCTCTTCTCTGGATCTTGAAATGTCTGAAATACACGTTAAATAATGTGTCATATCTCATGATGGAAATGTATAATTAAGGGATCCACAAGATTAGATACTAACAGCTGCTAACTAACATGTGTAGTTTAAAGTATAGGCCTGGCCTGCCATTGGGTGTAGTTTAAAGTATAGGCCTGGCCTACCATTGGGTCCTTCTGGAACAGTATACCTGGTGCTTGATACAGTTGGGAGGGGCTCAATGACATCTCCTGGCAGCTCTGGCTCACTGTCTTTCTCAGATCCAGAGGTCTCTGTGTCATCCCTTGATACATCTATTACATTAAAATAACACAAGAACCATTAGTGTATAATCACAATAAAAATGCCACAGCCTCCCACCATTAGCTCTGACAAATTGAAAACTCTAGTCATTGGCGACTCCATTATCCGCAGTATTAGACTAAAAACGAATCATCCAGCGATCATACACTGTTTACCAGGGGGCAGGACTACAGACATTAAGGCTAATCTGAAGATGGTGCTGGCTAAAGCTAAAACTGGCGATTGTAGAGAGTATAAGGATATTGTTATCCACATCAGCACCAACGATGTTAGGATGAAACAGTCAGAGTTCACCAAGCGCAACATAGCTTCAGCGTGTAAATCAGCTAGAAATATGTGCCGGCATCGAGTAACTGTCTCTGGCCCCCTCCCAGTTAGGGGGTGTGATGAGCTCTACAGCAGAGTCTCACAACTCAATCGCTGGTTGAAACCTGTTTTCTGACCCTCCCAAAATATAGAATTTGTAGATAATTGGCCCTCTTTCTGGGACTCACCCACAAACAGGACCAATCCTGGCCAGTTGAGGAGTAACGGACTCCATCCTAGCTGGAGGGGTGCTCTCATCTTATCGACCAACATAGACAGGGCTCTAACTCCCCTAGCTCCACAATGAGATAGGGTGCAGGACAGGCAGCAGACTGTTCAGCCAGCCTGCAAGCTTAATGGAGTCTGCCACTAGCACAGTCAGTGTAGTCAGCTCAGCTATCCCCATTGAGACCGTGTCTGTACCTCGACCTAGGTTGAGCAAAACTAAACATGGCGGTGTTCGCTTTAGCAATCTCACTGGAATAAAGACCTCCTCCATTCCTGCTATTATTGAAAGAGATTGTGATACTTCATATCTCAAAATAGGGCTACTTAATGTTAGAACCCCAAGGCAGTTATAGTCAATGAACTAATCACTGATCATAATCTTGATGTGATTGGCCTGACTGAAACATGGCTTAAGCCTGATGAATTTACTGTGTTAAATGAGGCCTCACCTCCTGGTTACATATCCCCCAGGCATCCCGCAAAGAGAATGTTGCTAACGTTTATGATAGCAAATTTAAATTTACAAAAAATCCCCAGGCATTTTCATCTTTTGAGCTTCTAGTCATGAAATCTATGCAGCCTACTCAATCAGTTTTTATAGCTACTGTTTACAGGCCTCCTGGGCAATATACAGCATTCCACACTGAGTTCCCGGAATTCCTATCAGATCTTGTAGTCATAGCAGATAATATTCAAATTTTTGGTGACTTTAATATTCACATGGAAAAATCCACAGACCCACTCCAAAAGGCTTTCGGAGCCATCATCGACTCAGTGGGCTTTGTCCAACATGTCTCGGGACCTTCTCACTGCCACAGTCATACTCTGGACCTAGTTTTGGATCTTAATGTTTTTCCTCATAATCCTGGACTATCGGACCACCATTTTATTACGTTTGCAATTGCAACAAATAATCTGCTCAGACCCCAACCAAGGAACATCAAAAGTCGTGCTATAAATTCACAGACAACACAAAGATTCCTTGATGTCCTTCCAGATTCCCTCTGCCTACCCAAGGACGCCAGAGGACAAAAATCAGTTAACCACCTAACTGAGGAACTCAATTTAACCTTGCACAATACCCTAGATGCAGTTGCACCCCTAAAAACTAAAAACATTTCTCATAAGAAACTAGCTCCCTGGTACACTGAAGCAAGCTTCCAGAAAATTGGAACGGAAATGGCGCCACACCAAACTGGAAGTCTTCCGACTAGCTTGGAAAGACAGTACCGTGCAGTACCGAAGAGCCCTCACTGCTGCTCGATCATCCTGTTTTCCCAACTTAATTGAGGAAAATAAGAACAATCCCAAAATAATTTTGATACTGTCGCAAAGCTAACTAAAAAACAGCATTCCCCAAGAGAGAATGGCTTTCACTTCAGCACTGATAAATTCATAAACTTCTTTGAGGAAAAGATCATGATCATTAGAAAGCAAATTATGGACTCCTCTTTAAATCTGCGTATTCCTCCAAAGCTCAGTTGTCCTGAGTCTGCACAACTCTGCCAGGACCTAGGATCAAGGGAGACACTCAAGTGTTTTAGTACTATATCTCTTGACACAATGAGGAAAATAATCATGGCCTCTAAACCTTCAAGCTGCATACTGGACCCTATTCCAACTAAACTACTGAAAGAGCTGCTTCCTGTGCTTGGCCCTCCTATGTTGAACATAATAAACAGCTCTCTATCCACCGGATATGTACCAAACTCACTAAAAGTGGCAGTAATAAAGGCTCTCTTGAAAAAGCCAAACCTTGACCCAGAAAATATAAAAAAACTAATTGGCCTATATCGAATCTCCCATTCCTCTCAAAAATATCTAGAAAAAGCTGTTGCGCAGCAACTCACTGCCTTCCTGAAGACAAACAATGTATACAAAATGCTTCAGTCTGGTTTTAGACCCCCTCATCGCACTGAGACTGCACTTGTGAAGGTGGTAAATTACCTTTTAATGGCGTCTGTCCAAGGCTCTGCATCTGTCCTTGTGTTCCTGGACCTTAGTGCTGCTTTTGATACCATCGATCAACACATTCTATTGGAGAGATTGGAAACCCAAATTGGTCTACACGGACAAGTTCTGGCCTGGTTTAGATCTTATCTGTCGGAAAGATATCAGTTTGTCTCTGTGGATGGTTTGTCCTCTGACAAATCAACTGTACATTTCGGTGTTCCTCAAGGTTCCATTTTAGGACCACTATTGTTTTCAATATATATTTTACCTCTTGGTGATGTCATTCGGAAACAAAATGTTAACTTTCACTGCTATGCGGCTTAAACACAGCTGTACATTTCGATGAAACATGGTAAAGCCCCAAAATTTCCCTCGCTGGAAGCCTGTGTTTCAGACACAAGGAAGTGAATGGCTGCAAATTCTCTACTTTTAAACTCAGACAAAACAGAGATGCTTGTTCTAGGTCCCAAGAAACAAAGAGATCTTCTGTTGAATCTGACAATTAATCTTGATGGTTGTACAGTCGTCTCAAATGAAACTGTGAAGGACCTCGGCGTTATTCTGGACCCTGATCTCTCTTTTGACGACCATATCAAGATATCAAGCTTTTTTCTATGTAACATTTCAAAAAGTAAAAACTTTCTGTCCTACTCTCAACATTATTTGCATTGGTAGGCTATATCATACTCTCAAAACAAGAGTTGAAAACAGGGACCAGCATGCCACAGTAGGTGTTCATGCTGTCTCAATCAAAGAATCTTCTTAAAACCCACCATCATAAGCTCCGGTAAACACATGGAAATAACTATCTGAATAGAAAGCTTTTGTCACTTCTAGGTTAAACTACTGCAATGCTCTACTTTCCGGCTACCCGGATAAAGCACTAAATAAACTTCAGTTAGTGCAAAATACGGCTGCTAGAATCCTGACTAGAACTAAAAAATTTGATCATATTACTCCAGTGCTAGCCTCCCTACACTGGCTTCCTGTTAAGGCATGGGCTTATTTCAAGGTTTTACTGCTAACCTACAAAGCATTACATGGGCTTGCTTCCTACCTTCTGATTTGGTCCTGCTGTACATACCTAAATGTATGCTATGGTCACAAAACGCAGGCCTCCTAACTGTCCCTAGGATTTCTAAGCAAACAGCTGGAGGCAGGGCTTTCTCCTATAGAGCTCCATTTTTATGGAATGGTCTGCCTACCCATGTGAGAGACGCAGACTCGGTCTCAACTTTTAAGTCTTTATTGAAGACTCATCTCTTCAGTAGGTCCTATGATTGAGTGTCGTCTGGCCCAGGAGTGTGAAGGTGAACGGAAAGGCACTGGAGCAACAAACCACCCTTGCTGTCTCTGCCTGGCCGGTTCCCCTCTCTCCACTGGGATTCTCTGCCTCTAACCCTATTACAGGGGCTGAGTCACTGGCTTACTGGTGCTCTTCCATGCTGTCCCTAGGAAGGGTGCGTCACTTGAGTGGGTTGAGTCACTGACGTGATCTTCCTGTCTGGGTTGGCACCCCTACTTGGGTTGTGACATGGCAGAGATCTTTGTGGGCTATACTCTGCCTTGTCTCAGGATGGTAAGTTGGTGGTTGAAGATATCCCTCTAGTGGTGTGGGGGCTGTGCTTTGGCAAAGTGGGTGGGGTTATATCCTGCCTGTTTGGCCCTGTCCGGGGGTATCATCGGATGGGGCTACGGTGTCTACCGACCTCTCCTGTCTCAGCCTCCAGTATTTATGCTGTAGTAGTTTATGTGTCAGGGGGCTAGTGTCAGTCTGTTGTATCTGGAGTATTTCTCCTGTCTTATCCGGTGTCCTGTATGAATTTAAGTATGCTCTCTCTAATTCTCTTTCTTTCTTTCTCTCTCTCGGAGGACCTGAGCCCTAGGACCTTGCCTCAGGACTACATGGCCTGATGACTCCTTGCTGTCCCCAGTCCACCTGGCCGTGCTGCTGCTCCAGTTTCAACTGTTCTACCTGCGGCCATGGAAGCCTGAGTTGTTCATCAGACGTGCTCCCTGTTCCAGACCTGCTGTTTTTTTTCTAGAGACAGCAGGAGCGGTAGAGATTCTCTGAATGATCGGCTATGAAAAGCCAACTGACATTTACTCTTGAAGTGCTGACCTGTTGCACCCTCAACTACCACTGTGATTATTATTATTTGACCCTGCTGGTCATCTATGAACATCTGAACATCTTGGCCATGTTCTGTTATAATCTCCACCCGGCACTGCCAGAAGTGGACTGGCCACCCCTCATAGCCTGGTTCCTCTCTAGGTTTCTTCCTAGGTTCTGGCCTTTCTAAGGAGTTTTTCCTAGCCACTCTGCTTCTACACCTGCATCGCTCGCTGTTTGGTGTTTTAGGCTGGGTTTCTGTACAGCACTTTGAGAAATCAGCTGATGAAAGAAGGGCTTTATAAATAAATTTGAATTGATTTGATCAAAACAAGAACACACATGAATCAACAACAAACATTTTAAAGTGAGGCTTAATCTGACAAATTCATCTTGATACTCTAACCTGGTGGTGGTAGAATGGATCCTTGTGAGGTTTGACCACATTGACTTTGACTAGCCTCAGGCAGGGAGCTGCTCTGGGGTCCGGTGGTGATGCAACGGCAACTGACCTGCCTGTTTGTGCTTCTTTAAAAAGAAGTCTGATAGCTCTCCTTTTCTTTTCATGTTTAATTGACCCTATGCAACAATAAGACTATGGTTACATCTAAGCTTCCAATTACCCACATTTTAGTCCAATCTCAACCTTAATTACAAATCCTCATGATCATAACTGTACCTTAAAATCAACTACCAGTCTAAGTTACTAGTTAGATCATGGCTAGCCCTACTCTGCAGTAAGTAACTCAGCTAGCTATAATTTTTTACACCTTCACTAAGTTACTAGTTAGATCATGGCTAGCCCTACTCTGCAGTAAGTAACTCAGCTAGCTATAATTTATTACACCTTTACGACAGCAAACAGGATATCTGCAAATTGTGGAAATCTTTTGAGCAACGTTAACAGATTGATATTAACAATTGTTTGTTTTGAGTTCAAGTACGCAAATCTAACTGAGTTAATGGTTTTCAAATTGCTGAATGTTAACTTGCTGAACTCTGACAGTTGTAGCCTGCTAGCTATCTCACATTAGCTAAACATTCATCTAATGTAACTTACAACTTTGCACTGTATATGTATATAACTTTGCACTCTCTATTACTAACACAGACGTAAACATAATGTTAGGCTAAATTGGGAACCGATCTGTCCTATATTTTCTCTTCTTCTGTATGTTCTTCCTATTCTTCTTCTTCTGTATCTCGCAACCAACGTTAATATTCTCTCTTCCTCATCCTGGATTTGAAAAATGCACCGCCGAACGTTAAAATAAATGCTTATTTCAAGAAGTGAAATTTGGGGTGATACTGGACATCCCTGACATCTGATTGGCCACCCCGGGTGCCATCCCAAAATTTCACACCGCTCTGGCTCCGCCCCTGGATGCCAGCCAGGGCCACATTGGAGAAATGGGATGCCAGCCAAGAACTCCTTGGTGAAATGGGATGCCTGCTTGGGCCTCCTTGGAGAAATGGGATGCCAGCCAAGGCCTCCTTGGAGAAATGGGATGCCAGCCAGGGCCTCCTTGGTGAAATGGGATGCCATCCAAGGACCTCCTTGGTGAAATGGGATGCCAGCCAGGGGCCTCCTTGGTGAAATGGGATGCCAGCCAGGGCATCCTTGGAAAAATGGGATGCCAGCCAGACTTACACATCCTTTTGTCTTTTAATTCTGTTGTCTCGTCCAGAGAAAAGGAGCCTGTTTACCAAAGGCCCCTGAAGCGTGACCCCTCATTATGTCCCCTTACAAAACCAAAGTGACCCTAACCCTGAGGCCAGCTTGCATTTTGAGCTCTCTCTCATTAGAAAATGCATATAGAAATCTGTGTGTTCTTGTGTAAATAACGTGTGTCAGGGCAATTTATTTTCGAGCTAATTTGAAAGAAATTCTATTCACAGTGAACACTGCATATGTCGGCTCAATCGGAAGTTACCTTTTATAATTTAAATCGCATTATGGCGCTGAACGTCCTTCATCTAGGCTAACATTGCTGCACTTTCATCCATTTTTGTTCGTAAAAATTAGGAAAATATTTTGTTTGTCGATTGGGTGGCATGTTCCTGCTCTGGGCTCCTCCTGTCTCCGCTCCTGGTGCTCATCTGCAGGGCAGCTGTGTCTCTCTGTCCCCGATACGACAGGACACGACCCAGCTGTCACTGAACATGTTCGTCACTCACATGGCTTTACAGGGATCTCTGGGATGCCTCAGAACACATTGCAATCAAAACCTTACCTATGAAAACGTAAACTATTTGTAAATAATGCATAGTGAATGTGAAGGTTAGACATTTGGGCTTAAATGAAAATATTAATTTCTGCTTCACTGTTAGGATTAGACATGGACAATGTTATATTCATCACTTGTAATATTTGTTTTTTACATGTAGCATTTCAAATATTTTAAGTAAATGCATCATTAATGTAAAGAATCCTGAAATAAGGTGACATCTCAACCAAGAGTGCAATATAAAACGTTTTTAGAAACACACAATGCTTCCCAATGCTACAATACACACAAAATCGTCTTCATGCATACTTCAGGATGCTTTATGTTCCCCAGATATTCAGAGGATGGGATGGAAAGGGATGGAGGAGGGCCCTGCGTGTCCGCGGAGGCGGTGCTCACATTGTGCTTCTAGTTAAATATAGCCAAGTTGTGCATTTAAAGCAAATGCGATCTGAAAGGCAGGCAAAGGCGAGGGGACGCAGCTGTCGGCGAAGCATGTCTCTTTTAAAGGCTGCCCCTAATGACTGTAGACAGTTGGCAATTACATAAGGATCACTCCGAGGCCAGTGGGCCGTGTGCTGAGGAAGAGCCCCAGCGCTCATAGACATGGTACGTGGGGAAGAGGAGGAGGAGGGGAAAGCTGGCCACTGACCAACAGGGGCGCAGCCAGCAGCACACATGCAGGCTAGAGACACGTGCCAACAAAGGAGAAAGAGAGGGAGGGAGTGCGGGAGAGAGAGATATGGAGGGAGAGAGGGAGAAAGATGGGGAAGCGAGAGATAGAATGGGGGAGGTAGGAAAAGAGAGAAATATGGGGGGAGAAGGGGAAGTACGAGGATGGTACTGCAAGTAAAACAAAGGTATACTTTATATATTCACTTTATATATCATCTACCTCACTTGCTTTGGCAATGTTAACACATGTTTCCCATGCCAATAAACCCTTGAATTGAATTGAGAGGTAGAGAGGGGGAGGGAGAGAGAGCGATAGAGAGAGAGAGCGGTAGAGAGAGAGAAAAAGACAGAGAGACAGAGAGACAGAGATGCAGAGATGCAGAGATGCAGAGGGGAAGGTGAAGAGAATCCAGGGAAGGAAATGAGACGGGTAGCGTCAGCATGGTGACGGACAGCAAGAGGCTGAAAACATCAGCATGATGACACACAGCAAGAGGCCGAAAACATCAGCATGGTGACACACAGCAAGAGGCCGAAAACATCAGCATGGTGATAGGGAATTCATGAATGGAGGATTGGAGTAAGGAGGGAGGTATTGAAGAGAGAGGGGGAAAGTGCATATTGCCATATGGGCCAATTAATGCAGAATCGTATCTTTGCACAGGTAACAAGATACAGGGCCTTGGCATTTTTCCTATTTTGTTGCATTACAACCTGCAATTTAAATGGATTTTCATTTGGATTTCATGTAATGGAAATAGACAAAATAGTCCAAATTGGTGAAGTGAAATGAAAAAATAACTTCTTTCAAAACGGGAAAGTGGAACTCTCCAAACAGGTCAGGGAAAAGTTGTACAGTAGGGGGTTGGGTTGGGTTATAAAAAAATATCATATATAAAAAAATATCAGAAACATTGAACATCCCACGGAGCACCATTACATCCATTATTAAAACATGGAAAGAATATTGCACCACAACAAAACTGCCTAGAGAGGGCCACCCACCAAAACTCACAGACCAGGTAAGGAGGGCATTAATCAGAGAGGCAACAAAGAGACCAAAGATAACCCTGAAGGAGCTGCAAAGCTCCACGGCGGAGATTGGAGTATCTGTCCAGAGGACCACTTTAAGCCGTACACTCCACAGAGCTGGGCTGTATTGAAGAGTGGCAGGAACAAAATCCATTGCTTAAAGAAAAAAATAAGCAAACACATTTGGTGTTCGCCAAAAAGCATGTGGGAGACTCCCCAAACATATGGAAGGAGATTCTGGTCAGCTGAGACTAAAATTGAGCTTTTTGGCCATCAAGGAAAACATTATGTCTGGCACAAACCCAACACCTCCCATCACCCCCAAGAACACCATTTTTTTCATCGGCAGGGACTGGGAAACTGGTAAGAATTGAAGGAATGATGGATGGTGCAAAATACAGGTAAATTCTTGAGGGAAACCTGTTTCAGTCTTCTAGAGATTTGAGACTGGGACAGAGGTTTACCTTCCAGCAGGACAATGACCCTAAGCATACTGCTAAAGCAACACTCGAATGGTTTACGGGGAAACATTTAAATGTCTTGGAAAGGTCTAGTCAAAGCCCAGGCCTCAATCCAATTGAGAATCTGTGGTATGACTTAAATATTGCTGTACACCAGCAGGAACCCATCCAACTTGAAGGAGCTGGAGCAGTTTTGCCTTGAAGAATGGGCAAAAATCCCAGTGGCTAGATGTGCCATTCTTACAGAGACATACCCCAAGGGACTTGCAGCTGTATTAATTGCAAAAGGTGACTCTACAAGGTATTTAGGAATAGGAATAGTTATGCATGTTCAAGTTTTCATTTTTTTTGGTCTTATTTCTTGTTTGTTTCACAATAAAGAATATTTTGCATCTTCAAAGTGGTAGGCATGTTGTGTAAATCAAATGATACAACCCCCCCCCCAAAAAAAAAGCTATTTTATTTCCAGCTTGTAAGGCAACAAAATAGGAAAAATGCCAAGTGGGGTGAATACTTTCACAAGGAACTGTATCTATTTGTCTGAATCTGTGGGTGTTACAACACTAGCGGTGCCTCAGTATTGAGTAGAAGAAGACACTGTAGAATTTATTATCACACTCCCTCATTCCTCTCAGAGTGGCACCCCATGAATCTGTGAATCTGTTGTGAAATATTTATAAATGTCACCCAATCAGGTCTGCCAAATAATGTGGGCGTCTGCTGTGACGGTCAAAGTGGTAATGAGTGCCTTGGTCAGAACAAAGACTACCTCTTGCTTCCACACACACGCACACATGCAAGCATTCACACACACACACACACACACACACACACACACACACACACACACACACACACACACACACACACACACACACACACACACACACACACACACACACACACACACACACACACACACACACACACATACACACATACACACATACACACACACATGCCCGCATTCACACACACACACACACACACCTCCTCCCTTCCTTCCTCCAGTTCACATTAATTGCAAGGGCATTCTTCTAAAAGATGGAAAATGAATAGTTTTGTACAGTAACAGGTCAATAATATGTCCTCTTTCCACAGTGGAAAAGCTATGACTCCAACATGATATCATTGATAAGCCACAGAAAGAAAAGCTTTTGCGAAATATAGGCATTACGCTCTAATGGCGCAAATGTCAATACGTTGCATTCAATGCAAAAAGATGCTTCAAGAGTGATGACTTCAGGCTCAGTCAACGTGGCATTGATTTCTTTATACTGTAATTGGGTGGTGACATAAGGTTACTAATAATACCCAACTACCACAAACATTTCTCCTAATTTCAGGACTTTACCCATCACATCATGGGTTTGATGCACAAAATGCTACTTTGATCAGAATGAGCCTACACAACATGGATCATTACACTTCTGTTATCCATAGAGTACTGTAATATTACACTACTGTATTCATTACATTACTGTGTCATTACGCTACTGTAATATTACATTACTGTGTCATTACACTACTGTAATATTACACTACTGTGTCATTACACTACTGTAATATTACATTACTGTGTCATTACACTACTGTAATATTACATTACTGTGTCATTACACTACTGTAATATTACACTACTGTATTCATTACATTACTGTGTCATTACGCTACTGTAATATTACATTACTGTGTCATTACACTACTGTAATATTACACTACTGTGTCATTACACTACTGTAATATTACATTACTGTGTCATTACACTACTGTAATATTACATTACTGTGTCATTACACTACTGTAATATTACACTACTGTGTCATTACACTACTGTAATATTACATTACTGTGTCATTACACTACTGTAATATTACATTACTGTGTCATTACGCTACTGTAATATTACATTACTGTGTCATTACACTACTGTAATATTACATTACTGTGTCATTACGCTACTGTAATATTACATTACTGTGTCATTACACTACTGTAATATTACACTACTGTATTCATTACATTACTGTGTCATTACACTACTGTAATATTACACTACTGTATTCATTACATTACTGTGTCATTACGCTACTGTAATATTACATTACTGTCATTACACTACTGTAATATTACACTACTGTGTCATTACACTACTGTATTATTACACTACTGTGTCATTACACTACTGTATTATTGCACTACCCTAATCATTACACTACTGTATTATTACACTAATATAATGTTACACTACTGTAATATTACACTACTGTATTCATTACATTACTGTGTCATTACGCTACTGTAATATTACATTACTGTGTCATTACACTACTGTAATATTACATTACTGTGTCATTACACTACTGTATTATTGCACTACCCTAATCATTACACTACTGTATTATTACACTAATATAATGTAACACTACTGTAATATTACACTACTGTATTCATTACACTACTGTATTATTGCACTACTGTAATATTACATTACTGTGTCATTACACTACTGTATTATTGCACTACCCTAATCATTACACTACTGCATTATTACACTAATATAATGTTACACTACTGTAATAATTACACTACTGTATTATTACACTACTGTAATATTACATTACTGTGTCATTACACTACTGTATTATTGCACTACTCTAGTCATTACACTACTGTATTATTACACTAATATAATGTTACACTACTGTAATATTAAACCACTGTAATAATTACACTACTGTAATATTAAACCACTGTAATAATTGCACTACTGTAATGTTACACTACTGTAATAATTACACTACTGTAATATTAAACCACTGTAATAATTACACTACTGTAATATTAAACCACTGTAATAATTACACTACTGTAATATTAAACCACTGTAATAATTACACTACTGTAATATTACATTATTGTATTAATACACTACTGTAATATTAAACCACTGTAATAATTACACTACTGTAATATTACATTATTTTATTAATACACTACTGTAATATTAAACCACTGTAATAATTACCCTACTGTAATATTACATTATTGTATTAATACACTACTGTAATATTAAACCACTGTAATAATTACACTACTCTAATATTACATTATTGTATTAATACACTACTGTAATCATTACACTACTGTGTTATTACACCACAGTTATCATTACAATATTGTATGATTTGTTGCTGAATGTGGCCCTTAGCACTTCCCAGGCCAGAAGGTATTTACAGTAACTGACTCGATCGCCTGGTTAAAAAAATAAGTAAAGGAATTCAAATCTAATTGAGAGGACCACGTTAACAATCTCAGTTTATTTCTTTAGACGGCTTTTTCTCCTTCTATCTGTATAACGGCCATGTCGAGAATGGCGCTGGAGAGAATAGCAGCTGTTTTACGAGCTCCTGACCATTGTTTTGTGCATAATGTTTCCTCCATTGTTTCCCATGACAGAAAAGAGCTTCTGGAAACCAGAACAGCGATCACTATCGTGGACCAGGCCCCCATCCCTGACACTCGGAGAAGGAGGAGGCGGCACTATAGAGGCCATAACTGACAATACTACATTAGAGAGTGGATAAACCGTCTCCAACATCTGTTCTATTGGCGAACGTGAGACTGTCCTATCAACGTGATCTGAAGAACTGTAATATCCTATGTTTCTCTGAGTCGTGGCTGAACAAGGACGTGAAAAATATAAATCTAGCTGTTTTTTCTATACATCAGTGGGACAGATCAGCAGTCTCAGGGAAGCTCAGGGGAGGGGGTGTGTGCCTCTTTGTTAACTACATCTGGTGTCTCTAATATTAAGGAAGTCTCAAGGTTCTGCCTGCATGCGTTAGAATACCTCATGATAAGCTGTAGACCATTCTGTTTACCAAGTGGTTTCATCTACATTTTTCATAGTTTTCTAGTTACCACCACAAACCAATGCTGGCACTAAGACCGCACTCAACCAGTTGTATAGGACCATAAGCAAACACGAAAATGAACATCCAGAGACTGTGCTCACACAGTGGTCGGCAATTTTAACCCAGGAAAACTGAAATCCGTTTTACCAAATTTTTACCAGCATGTCACCTGTGCAATTAGAGGCAACAAAACCCTCTAGATCCTCTTTACACCACACACAGACGTACATACAAAGCTCTCCGTGGCCCTCCATTTGGCAAAGTTGACCAGAACTCTATTCTCCTGTTTCCTGATTATAAGCAAAAAACTCAAACAGGAAGTACCAGGAAGAGTTTTGATGAAGCTAAGCTACAAGAATGTTTTGCTAGCACAGACTCGAATATGTTCTGGGATTCATCTGATGGCATCGAGGAATTTACCACATCAGTCACCAAAATCATTAATAACTGCATACACAACGTCGTCCCCACAGTGGCTGTACGTAGATACCCCAACCAGAAGCCATGGATTACAGGCAACACCTACACTGAGCTATGCCCTCCGACGAACCATCAAACAGGAAAAACGTTAATACAGGACCAAGATCAAATTCTCCTACACCAGCTTTGACGCTCGTCAGATTTGGCATAGCTTGCTAACTGTCACGGATTACAAAGGGAAACCCAGCCGCGAGCTGTCCAGTGATGTGAGCCTACCAGTCGAGCTAAATACCTTCTATGCTCACTTCGAGGCAAGTAACAGTGAATCATGCATGAGAGCACCAGCTGTTCCGGGTGTCTGTGTGATCATGCTCTCCATAGCCGATGTGTGCAAGACCATTAAACATGTTAACATTCACAAGGTCGCAGGGCCAGACGATTTACCAGGACACGTACTCAGCGCTGGCAAGTGTCTACACTGACATTTTCCACTCCTCCCTGATCAGCTGGCAAGTGTCTTCACTGACATTTTCAACCTCTCCCTGACCCAGTCTGCGATACCTACGTGTTTCAAGCAGACCACCATAGTCCCTGTCCCATAGAACGCAAAGGTAACCTGTCTAAATTATTATCGGCCCATAGCACTCACATCTGTTGCCATGAAATGCTTTGAAAGAACGGTCATGGCTCACATCAACACCATCCTCCCAGACACCCTGGATCCACTCTAATTTGCATACTGCCCCAAAAGATCCACAAATGACGCATTCTCTATTGCACTCCACACTGCACTTTCCCACCTGGACAGAGACATGGCAGTGTGGTGCCAGGACAAGAACCTCTCCGTTAATGTCAGCAAGACAAAGGAGCTATTCGTGTACTACAGGAAATGGAGGGCCGAGCACGCCCCATTCACATCGATGGGCTGTAGTGGAGCAGCTTCATGTTCCTCTGTGTCTAAGGACCTATTTTCACTAAGAACCTATCTTCCCCCTCAGGATGATGAAAAGATTTGGCATGGGTCCTCAGATCCTGAAAAAGTTCTACAGCTGTACCATCGAGAGCATGGTTGCATCACTGCCTGGTATGCAAACTGCTCGGCCTCCGACTGCAAGTCACTACAGAGAGTAATGCATACGGCCCAGTACATCACTGGAGCCAAGCTCCCTGCCCTCCAGGACCTTTATACCAGGCGGTGTCAGAGGAAGGCCCTCAAAAAATGTCAAAGATTCCAGCCACCCTAGTCATAGACACTTCTCTCTGTTACCATACGGGAAGTGACACATACACACTACACAGACACTCCGACACACACACACACACACACACACACACACACACACACACACACACACACACACACTCACACATAGACACACTTTCACACTCTTCACATATGCTGCTATTACTACGTTTATTATCTATTCTGATTGCCAAGTAACTTTTGCCCCTACCTACATTTACATAGTGTCGCAATTACCTCAACTACCTGGTACCCATGCACAATGACTTGGTACCAGTACTCCATGCATATACAGAGCCTCGTTATTGTTAATATTTTGTTCATCTATTTTTTGCTAATCTTTCTTACTTTTTATATCTGCGTTGTTGGGAAAGGGTTTGTAAGGAAGTCCACACCTGTTGTATTTGGAGCAAGTGACAAATACAATTTGATTTTGATTCATTAGGCACCAAATAGAATAACATGGACTAAAAACACGGAGGGACCACAGTACACAGTCAATCTAAGTAGCCTAATAAAAAAAATATACCCATCAAAATCCTCCAGTTTAATTAAGCTAGACATATGAGTTTTTTTTTCCACGGGTTGAGTCTCAATCCAACAAATCTTGCGGTGTAAGGTGGCCGAGCTACATCCCACCCAAAAAATCAGTCCTCTCACAAAAACGTCTGTAGCATCTGAACGGTTTAGTCTAAAAACTACACAATGGTATTCTCCGTTTTTATTTACAACCCCCTCAGGTGTCACGGGAAGGCAACCGGTACAAATTAATGGAAGTATGGACGTACAGTAGTTTTGTGCCAACAAAAATCAGGGGTTAAATATGTGTAAAATATATATATATATATATATATATATAGTGGCAAGAAAACGTATGTGGAACCCTTTGGCATTACCTGGATTTCTGCATAAATTTGTCATACAATTTGATCTGATCCTCACCTAAGTCACAAGGTCCTGGGACTTTAATGAATGTAGCTACCCAGGCTGGAGTTGTTGTTGGATGCACTGAGGATGGCGGTTTATGTACTATTAAAGTACATAAAACCATTGATGTATCACGCCCTGAGCTATTAACCTTTGACAGTCGCCCAAAATAACAACCCACTGGGCTTCGGTTCACAGTTACATTTGTGAGACCTAAACTAAGGCAACATGATGAGGGACTTACAGTTTTGACGGGTTGAAACGACATCATTTTGATGTCAAAATTATGTCATTTCAACCAGTTTTGATGTCATAATGATGTAGTTTCAATCAGTTTAGATGTCATAATGATGTCGTTTCAACCAGTTTAGATGTCATAATGATGTAGTTTCAACCAGTTTAGATGTCAAAATGATGTCGTTTCAACCAGGTTAGATGTCAAAATTATGTCGTTTCAACCAGTTTAGACTGACATAATGATGTCGTTTCAACCAGTTTAGACTGACATAATGATGTCGTTTCAACCAGTTTAGACTGACATAATGATGTCGTTTCAACCAGTTTAGACTGACATAATGATGTCGTTTCAACCAGTTTAGACTGACATAATGATGTCGTTTCAACCAGTTTAGACTGACACAATGATGTAGTTTCAACCAGTTTAGATGTCATAATGATGTCGTTTCAACCAGTTTAGACTGACATAATGATGTCGTTTCAACCAGTTTAGACTGACATAATGATGTCGTTTCAACCAATTTAGACTGACATAATGATGTCGTTTCAACCAGTTTAGACTGACATAATGATGTCGTTTCAACCAGTTTAGACTGACATAATGATGTCGTTTCAACCAATTTAGACTGACATAATGATGTCGTTTCAACCAGTTTAGACTGACATAATGATGTCGTTTCAACCAGTTTAGACTGACATAATGATGTAGTTTCAACCAGTTTAGACTGACATAATGGTGTCGTTTCAACCAGTTTAGATTGACATAATGATGTCGTTTCAACCAGTTTAGACTGACATAATGATGTCGTTTCAACTAGTTTAGACTGACATAATGATGTCGTTTCAACCAGTTTAGACTGACACAATGATGTAGTTTCAACCAGTTTAGATGTCATAATGATGTCGTTTCAACCAGTTTAAACTGACATAATGATGTCGTTTCAACCAGTTTAGACTGACATAATGATGTCGTTTCAACCAATTTAGACTGACATAATGATGTCGTTTCAACCAGTTTAGACTGACATAATGATGTCGTTTCAACCAGTTTAGACTGACATAATGATGTCGTTTCAACCAATTTAGACTGACATAATGATGTCGTTTCAACCAGTTTAGACTGACATAATGATGTCGTTTCAACCAGTTTAGACTGACATAATGATGTAGTTTCAACCAGTTTAGACTGACATAATGGTGTCGTTTCAACCAGTTTAGATTGACATAATGATGTCGTTTCAACCAGTTTAGACTGACATAATGATGTCGTTTCAACCAGTTTAGACCGACACAATGATGTAGTTTCAACCAGTTTAGACTGACATAATGATGTCGTTTCAACCAATTTAGACTGACATAATGATGTCGTTTCAACCAGTTTAGACTGACATAATGATGTCGTTTCAACCAGTTTAGACTGACATAATGATGTCGTTTCAACCAGTTTAGCCCTCTAGGTTATGTGTTTCATATTGTGAATTTTATGTAGACATTTTACTCAGAAAGTAGCCAGGCATCCACCAGGCTGGATATAAAGAGGCAGCCATGTTCTGGGGAGAAATTCCTTTCTCTCTGTGCGTGATAACGTCACGGAGAGACAAGTGCATACTTTAAGACGTCTGATTCCAAGTACATCAAGACCTAAATGTACAGAAAGCCTTTCAGAGGGGGAACTTGATGAAACAAAAGCAGAAATATGTGGGACTGATGCAATTTAAACAGGGTTGACCTTAACTCAGACGACCTCTGTCAGTTCACTCCCCGCAGTTTATTTGCATTTCTTTGTTTGTTTGTCGACATTTATTTTTGGTAGCTGTGCTTGTTTGGGCTTAAGAGGGTGAATATGAACTGGCCAAATAGCTGCCCATTCATAAGCCTGTTTATACATGCTAATACTGGAGAAAGTTTACATCAACAGGGATGCTGCCTGTGACTCTACAGTAACTCCCCCACATCTACACGATGACAAACAAGAGAAAATCTCTTATCCCTGATGCCTGCTGGGAAAATATGTATTAAAGAGATTCTCTGGTACTGCTGTATGTTTTTTTTAGCCAGCAGTTCTGAAAGTAGAGCTCACAAGCTAAACGTGGTCCCAGAAAATTGCATACTATGTCATGCGCGGATATTTGCATCATGACATTGTCGTCTCTCTCTCTCTCTCTCTCTTGCTCTAATGTCTGCATCTTGCTAGATGTCACTCAAATGGCAAAATGCTGAAGTTCATTGGCTAGAACCTGAATTGATAGGGGGCTGGCCCAAGTGGAGGAAAATCAAATCAATCAAAATCAAATCAAAACGTAGGGAAAATAGCGCAGCACAGCTTCCAGAACAATTGTTGCTTTTAAATTAGGGATTTTTTTTGTGGCTAATTGAGGTTAAAAAAAACTGAGTTTTTCTGCTCATAGATTATGCATGTACGAACTACACATTGACACATCTAGCACAAAGACGGAGGTTTAAAAAAAAATCTTAGTAGTCGCCAAAGTTTCAGAGCATGTCTTTAATGCTCTGTGTTGAGAGCTTGAGTGGTGCTTGGTTGAAATTGTCTGCCAAAATAGGAAGAATGGAATAGTCCAAAAAGTGCTAAACTCCCCCATCTGGCACTTGAGACGGGCTCAGTGAAATGTTCAAATGATATAAAATAGAAAACAGATACATTTTCAACAGAGATTTGTCCATTTTAAATCGGTTTTGTTCATTGTAATTACTAAAGGTTCAATGCGGACTTCACCTCAATATTAAATCACATTAAAATTGTAAAAAATAAACAAAAATAGTATTTGGGCAAAACACGATATATGAAGCCAGAACTTTGCTAGGACTGTATGGGAATGGTTTGAGTGGGGAATGCTTTCTATATCACAGGAGGCTGGTGGCACCTTAATTGGAGAGGATGGGCTCATGGTAATGACTGGAGCGTAATTACACAGGTGCTCCTTGTGCTGGGTACAATGAAAGGCAAATTTAAAATGCGCAGTAGTTTTGTCAGACAACACAATGCAATTGGCATGCTGTTTGCAGAAATGTCCACAGAGGGGGGGGTCTGGCTGCTAAATTAGCCTATGCCCTCCCAGGCCCACCCATGGCTGCACCCCTGCCCAGTCATGTGAAATACATGGATTAAGGCCAAGTGAATTTTCAATTGACTGATTTGCTTATATGAACTGTAAACCTGTTTTTGCTTTGTCATCATGGGGTATCATGTGTAGATTTATGAGGGAAAAAAACTATTGTATACATTTTAGAATAAGGCTGTAACGTCACAAAATGTGGGAAAAGTCAAGAGGTCTGAATAGAAAAGAACAATTCTCACCTTCAGTGTGAGTCAACACCCAGATCAAACCACAATGTCAAAACACAGATCAAACCACAACGTCACAACCCAGATCAAACCACAACGTCAACACCCAGATCAAACCACAACGTCAAAACCCAGATCAAACCACAATGTCAAAACCCAGATCAAACCACAACGTCAACACCCAGATCAAACCACAATGTCAAAACCCAGATCAAACCACAACGTCACAACCCAGGTCAAACCACAACGTCAACACCCAGATCAAACCAGAACAGGAAAACTTGACAACTATAAGCAGTCCAATTCATGAATGAAAAATATAACTACAATTTGTCCAAAAGCCGCAAAGTTTGCCACTGTGCCCTTAGAGAGACGCCTCAGTCCCATCCGAGAGAGTGACAAGGGGGGCATTAGCGGGAATTAGTTGGGACGAGTTTCACAGGCAGCAGCTTCAGAATTTACTATTTGTCCAGTTTCACAGGCAGCAGCTCCAGAATTTACTATTTGTCCAGTTTCACAGGCAGCAGCTTCAGAATTTACTATTTGTCCAGGTGTGGAAGACATTTCACAGCTGTGTTTGAGTTGGCCGCCTCTGGGAGTATTAGGTGGCCGAGCCGAAGCTCCCAGATGTGATTAACCATTCACATATCAGTACCCTCCAGTCCCTCTCCACAAAAATCCCCATGGTTTTATACCTCCTCTGACACCATTAATCAAATACCTAACAGGTTTTCCGTAAGATCGTAATTCATTGGCCTTCTCAAAGTTGGCCTTATTTAACCGGTTTTAACAACCAACAGTGATGAGCTCGCCAATTAGGTCGTACCGGGATGAAGTCAGCTTTTTTACCGTCCGTGTCAACCAGAGCTGGATTCAACAACTATTTGATGTCATTGCAAATACTTCATTTGAGCTCAATTGAACATTCCTGACTTAAGGGACGAATTGAACAGTCCCAAAACAGAAAACCTATCTCGCACTCCGGGCAGGCAAGAGCAAACATTTCAAATATGTGAGAGATTTCTAATAGTATTTGAACCCAGGTCTTCTGTGTCCACTGTAACTCTCCTTGGGAACTGGTCCAACCTGGGGATGGAGGGATGGAAAGAATGACAGGGGTGCAGAATATTTACAGTAAGGTCTGGGAATCAGAGTGGCTGTGTGTGGCTCTCCCATTCTATAGGATGGCTGCAGCCATATAGGTTCCATACTGTACCGGCTACCAACCAACCCCATAGCCCCACCTCAGGACTTGGCTTGTATAACCAGGCAGCGGGGTGTGTGGATCCTCGATGGGGCACGAAGCTAGTGGAATGTGAAGGGACCTTGTGTGTGTGAAGGGACCTGTGTGTGTGTGTGTGTGTGTGTGTGTGTGTGTGTGTGTGTGTGTGTGTGTGTGTGTGTGTGTGTGTGTGTGTGTGTGTGTGTGTGTGTGTGTGTGTGTGTGTGTGTGTGTGTGATGAAAATCAGCATGTATTGTTTTCCTATGACATTATATAGTTTTACTGGGTGTAATGTTAGCATAATATGTATTACTTTCCTATGACATTATATAGTTTTACTGGGTGTAATGTTAGCATAATATATATTACTTTCCTATGACATTATATAGTTTTACTGGGTGTAATGTTAGCATAATATTTATTATTTTCATATGACATGATGCCTAGAGGACATCAGAGCATGGATGAAAGAGAACTTCCTCCAATTGAACAGTAGCAAGACTTAGGCTTTGCTTATTGGGACACCCAAGCAGGTCTCCAGTGCTGGAAACATCTGCCCTACAATCAATGACCAGGCTATCCACCTGTCTTCCGTCGTCTCCAATTTAGGAGTCAAGTTTGATCTCTGTCCTTCGATGCCGACATAAAACAGATGTGTGAAACATAATGCAAAGTGCAGAGAAACTCAACCACGCCTTCATCGTCTCTCGGATAGACTATGGCAATGCGACTATGGCAACTTCTTATGTCTGGGGGCAGTATTGAGTAGCTTGGATGAATAAGGTGCCCAGAGTAAACTGCCTGCTACTCAGGCCCAGTTGCTAATATATGCATATTATTAGATTAGATTTGGATAGGAAACACTCTGAAATGTCTAAAACTGTTTGAATGATGTCTGTGAGTACAACAGAACTCATATGGCAGGCAAAAACCTGAGAAAAAATCCAACCATAAAAGTGGGAAATCTGAGGTTTGTAGTTTTTCAACTCATAGTCTATCAAATATACAGTGTCTATGGGGTCATTTTGCACTTCCTAAGGCTTCCACTAGATGTCACCAGTCTTTAGAACCTTGTTTGATTCTTCTACTGTCAAGGTGGGGAGAATGGGAGCTGAATGAGTCAGAGGTGCATGAGCTGATCACGCGCGTCCACGTGAGAGATAGCTTGCGTTCCATTGCATTTCTACAGACAAAGGAATTCTCCGGTTGAAACATTATTGAACATTTATGATAAAAACATCCTAAAGATTGATTCTATACAGCGTTTGACATGTTTCTACGGACGAATGGAACTTTTTTACTTTTCGACTGCTCACGCCTCATGAATTTGGATTACTGGGCTAAACGGGTGAACAAAAAAGAGGTATTTGGACATAAATTATGGACTTTATCGAACAAATCAAACATTTACTGTGGAACTGGGATTCCTGGGAGTGCATTCTGATGAAGATCATTAAAGGTAAGTGAATATTTATAATGCTATTTCTGACTTTGTTGACTCCACAACATGACGGATATCTGTATGGCTTGTTTTGTTGTCTGAGCGCTGTACTTATATTATTGCATAGTGTGCTTTTTTGGTAAAGCTTTTTTGAAATCTGACATAGCGGTTGCATTAAGGAGAAGTTTATCTAAAGTTACATGCATAACAGTTGTATCTTTTATCAGTGTTTATTATGAGTATTTTTGTAAATTGATGTGGCTCTCTGCAAAATCACTGGACGTTTTGGAAGCAAAACATTACTGAACGTAACGCGCCAATGTAAACTGAGATTTTTGGATATAAATATACATGCATGTATTGTGTAACATGAAGTCCTATGAGTGTCATCTGATGAAGATCATCAAAGGTTAGTGATTCATTTTATCTCTATTTCTGCTTTTTGTAACTCCTCTCTTTGGCTGGAAAAATGGCTGTGTTTTTCTGTGACTAGGTGCAGACCTAACATAATCATTTGGTGTGCTTTTGTTGTAAAGCCTTTTTGAAATCGGACACTGTGGTGGGATTAACAACAACTTTATCTTTAAAATGGTGTAAAATACTTCTATGTTTGAGGAATTTTAATTATGAAATTTCTGTTGTTTTGAATTTGGCGCCCTGCACTTTCACTGGCTGGCTGGCTCATATCGATCCCGTTAGCGGGATCTAATCCATAAGAAGGGGCCTCCCAGCCAAATCACTACAGAAGCTTCAACTAATCCATAACAGTTCTGCCAGGGTCCTGGCCAGGACCAAGAAGTCAGACCACATTTTTTTTTAACGAGACAAGATAGTTAAGAACAAATTCTTATTTACAATGATGGCCTACCCCGACCAAACCCCAACCCAGACGACACTGGGCCAATTATGCACTGCCCTATGCGACTCCGAATAATGGCAGGTTGTGATTCAGCCTGGAATCGAATCAGGGTCTGTAGTGACGCCTCTAGCACGGAGGTGCAGTGCCTTAGACCGCTGCACCACTTAGGAGCCCTCGATCCTGGACCAACTCCCCATACTACCGGTCAACTACAGCATTGACTTCAAATCCTCATGCTTGTATTTAAAGCCTTGAATGAATTGAGCCCCACCTTCATCTGCGACCTCATCTCAATCAGCGAGCTACCTCACCTACAAAGGGAAACCCAGCTGCAATCTGCCCAGTGACGCTAGCCTATTAAACAAGCTAAATGCCTTTTATGCTCGCTTCGAAGCAAGCAACACTGAAGCATGCATGAAAGCACCAGCTGTTCCGGACGACTGTGTTATCACGCTCTCCGTACCCGATGTGAGCAAGATCTTTAAACAGGTCAACATTCACAAAGCCGCAGGGCCAAACGGACTACCAGGACGTGTACTCAAAGCAGGCCTGGACCAATTGGCAAGTGTATTCACTGACATTTTCAACCTCTCCCTGGCCAAGTCTGTAATACCTACATGTTTCAAACAGACCACTATAGTCCCTGTGCCCAAGAAAGCTAAGGTTGCCTGCCTAAATGATTACCGCCCCATAGCACTCACGTTGGTAGCCAAGAAGTGCTTTGAAAGGCTTGTCATGGCTCACATCAACATCATCCTGCCAGAAACCCTAGACCCACTCCAATTCACATCCTGCCCCAACAGCTCCACAGATGATGCAATCTCAATCAAACTCCACATTACCCTTTCCCTTCTGGACAAAAGGAACACCTATGTGAGAATGATGTTAATTGACTACAGCTCAGCGTTCAACACCATAATGCCCACAAAGCTCATCACTAAGCTAAGGACCCTGGGACTAAAAACCTCCCTCTGCAACTGGATCCTGGACTTCCTGACGGGCCGCCCCCAGGTGGTAAGGGGGTGCGCACCCTCAGGGGTGCGTGCTTAGTCCCCTCCTTTACTTCACTGTTCACCCACGACTGCATGGCCAAGCACAACTCCAACACCATCATTAAGTTTGCTGACTACAAAACAGTTGTATGCCTGATCACCGACAACAATGAGACGGCCTATAGGGAGGAGGTCAGAGACCTTGCAGTGTGGTGCCAGGACAATGACCCCTCTCTCAATGTGAGCAAGACAAAGGAGCTGATCATGAACTCTAGGAAAAGGAGGGCAAAACAGGCCCTCATTAATATTGACGGGACTGAAGTGGAGCGGGTCGACAGTTTCAAGTTCCTTGGTGTCCACATCACCAACAAACTATCATGGTCCAAACACACCAAGACAGTTGTGAAGAGGACACGACAACACATTTTCCCCCTCAGGAGACTGAAAAGATTTGGTAAGGGTCCCCAGATCCTCAGAAATGTCTGCATCTAAACCATCGAGAACATCCTGACGGGTTGCATCACCGCCTGGTATGGAACTGCACAGCATCTGACCTTAAGGCGCTACAGAGGGTAGTGCGTACTGTCCAATACATCACTGGGGCCAAGCTTCCTAACAGCCAGGATCTATATACTAGGTGGTGTCAGAGGAAGGAATAAAAAATAAGCAAATACTCCAGTCACCCAAATCATTGACTGTTCTCTCTCCTACTGCATGGCAAGCGGTACTGGAGCACCAAGTCTAGGACCAAAAGGCTTCTTAACAGCTTCTACCCCTAAGCAATCCCACCTTTGTTTTTACACTGCTTCTACTCACTTTTAATTATCTGCCAAAGGTGCTTTAGCAAAGTACTGAGTTAAGGGTCTGAATAATTATGTAAATGTGATATGTTATTTCTAATACATTTGCATAAAAATATTTTAAAATGTTTTTGCTTTGTAATTATGTTGTCACGTTCAGACCATAGTTCTTGTGTGTTTTCCTTGTTTTAGTGTTGGTCAGGAAGTGAGCTGGGTGGGCATTCTATGTTGTGTGTCTAGTTTGTCTATTTCTATGTTTGGCCTGATATGGTTCTCAAGCAGAGGCAGGTGTTAGTCATTGTCTCTGATTGGGAAAAATATTTAGGTGGCCTGTTTTGTGTTGGGTTTTGTGAGTGGTTGTTTCCTGTCTTTGTGTTCTCTGCACCAGATAGGACTGTTTTCGGGTTTTGCCACGTTTATTGTTTTGTAGTGTGTTCATGTTGAGTTTTTCTCATATTAAAATACCATGGACACTTACCACGCTGCGCATTGGTCCTCCGATCCTTCTCGCCTCTCCTCTTCAGACGAAGAGGAGGAGGAAAACCCTTACATATGTGGTATTTTGTGTAGATTTTTAGAGAATCATACTAACAATTTAATCCATTTTAGAATAAGACTGTAACGTAACAAAATGTGGAACAAGTCAAGTGGTCTGAATACTTTCCGAATGAACTGTACCTGAATGTCTAGAATTATAACAATATTCAACATTAATCAATTGACCCAACTCTTTAAATACATGGCGCTGATCCTACTCATTCACATTGGAGATTTACATGTGTTTCAAACTGATCTCAACATCCAAACCAACCTTTACTCAAAACCTCCATATAACATGACAAATAAGTTGACTATGCCACTGTTATAACGTTCTGATTTAATTAGCCTCCAAAACGTCTGATTAGGGTCAATCCGTTAAGTTAAGGTACCTCACAGTTTGTCAAATAGGTGAAAAGTGTGTGGGGGGGGTGACTGACTGACACGTCCAACCCCTATGTTGCAGGACGTTGTAGTTATTACGGTTCACATGTTTTATTCACAGTTGGCCGCTCATTAACTATGTAAATTATGTGTCAGTTCACATGCGTGGACATGCAGTGCAGATATGGATGCCCTTGTACATGCTGATGAAGTTAGGTTAGTGTGTGTGTGTGTGTGTGTGTGTGTGTGTGTGTGTGTGTGTGTGTGTGTGCGCACGCGCATCCGCATCTGACTGAATAGGTCTGGATATAAAATATTGCTTCCTGGTCTCAAGAGAAACAGGGGCTTATTTGCATATTCATTTTTCGTTCTGCTTGCATAACATTTGCCAAATGCTAATTGGAAGGGAAAAAAACAAATAATGTATAAGCTAACAACTGGGAGATACAGTGTTACAGTGTTACAATGTTACAGTGTTACAGTGTTAGAATGTTACAGTGTTACAATGTTACAGTGTTACAGTGTTAGAATGTTACAGTGTTACAATGTTACAATGTTACAGTGTTAGAATGTTACAGTGTTACAGTGTTACAATGTTACAGTGTTACAATGTTACAGTGTTACAGTGTTAGAATGTTACAGTGTTACATTGTTACAATGTTACAATGTTACAGTGTTACAATGTTACAGTGGTACAATGTTACAGTGTTACAGTGTTACAATGTTACAGTGTTACAATGTTACAATGTTAGTGTTACAATGTTACAGTGTTACAGTGTTAGAATGTTACAGTGTTACATTGTTACAATGTTACAGTGTTACAGTGTTACAATGTTACAGTGTTAGAATGTTACAGTGTTACAGTGTTAGAATGTTACAGTGTTACATTGTTACAGTGTTACAATGTTACAGTGTTACAGTGTTACAATGTTACAGTGTTACAGTGTTAGAATGTTACAGTGTTACATTGTTACAATGTTACAGTGTTACAGTGTTACAATGTTACAGTGTTACAGTGTTACAATGTTACAGTGTTACAGTGTTACAATGTTACAGTGTTACAATGTTACAGTGTTAGTGTTACAATGTTACAATGCTACAGTCTTACAATGTTACAATGTTACAGTGTTACAGTGTTACAATGTTACAATGTTACAGTGTTACAGTGTTACAATGTTACAGTGTTACAATGTTACAATGTTAGTGTTACAATGTTACAGTCTTACAATGTTAAAATGTTAAACTGTTACAATGTTACAGTGTTACGGTGTTACAATGTTACAATGTTACAGTCTTACAATGTTACAATGTTACAGTGTTACAGTGTTACAATGTTACAGTGTTAGAATGTTAGTGTTACAGTGTTAGAATGTTACAGTGTTACATTGTTACAATGTTACAGTGTTACAGTGTTACAATGTTACAGTGTTAGAATGTTACAGTGTTACAGTGTTAGAATGTTACAGTGTTACATTGTTACAATGTTACAGTGTTACAATGTTACAATGTTACAGTGTTACAGTGTTACAATCTTACAGTGGTACAATGTTACAGTGTTACAGTGTTACAATGTTACAGTGTTACAATGTTACAATGTTAGTGTTACAATGTTACAGTGTTACAGTGTTAGAATGTTACAGTGTTACATTGTTACAATGTTACAGTGTTACAGTGTTACAATGTTACAGTGTTACAATGTTACAGTGTTACGATGTTACAATGTTGCAATGTTATAGTGTTGCAATGTTACAATGTTGCAATGTTGCAATGTTACAGTGTTACAATGTTACAGTGTTACAGTGTTAGAATGTTACAGTGTTACATTGTTACAATGTTACAGTGTTACAGCGTTACAATGTTACAATGTTACAGTGTTACAGTGTTACAATGTTACAGTGTTACAATGTTACAGTGTTAGAATGTTACAGTGTTACAGTGTTAGAATGTTACAGTGTTACATTGTTACAATGTTACAGTGTTACAATGTTACAATGTTACAGTGTTACAGTGTTACAATGTTACAGTGTTACAATGTTACAATGTTAGTGTTACAATGTTACAATGTTACAATGTTACAGTCTTACAATGTTAAAATGTTAAAATGTTACAATGTTACAGTGTTACGATGTTACAATGTTGCAATGTTATAGTGTTGCAATGTTACAATGTTGCAATGTTGCAATGTTACAGTGTTACAATGTTACAGTGTTACAGTGTTAGAATGTTACAGTGTTACATTGTTACAATGTTACAGTGTTACAGCGTTACAATGTTACAATGTTACAGTGTTACAGTGTTACAATGTTACAGTGTTACAATGTTACAGTGTTACAATGTTACAGTGTTACAATGTTACAATGTTACAGTGTTACAGTGTTACAATGTTACAGTGTTACAATGTTACAATGTTAGTGTTACAATGTTACAGTCTTACAATGTTAAAATGTTAAACTGTTACAATGTTACAGTGTTACGATGTTACAATGTTACAATGTTGCAATGTTATAGTGTTACAATGTTACAATGTTACAATGTTACAATGTTACAATGTTACAATGCTGCAATGTTGCAATGTTACAGTGTTACAATGTTACAGTATTATAATGCAAATAAAACATCTAGAATATTAAGTATAATCATTTATGTGTCAACCATCACGCATTTTAAATACTATAAAAAATCGCATTACATCCAAACACGATTCAAACAACTCAAAGGTATTTGTATAAATAGACACTTTAAGCCTGAATGGGTGGGGGGAGGGTTCTACTGAGCTGATATATGGAATTGTAATAACATGATCATACCATGGATCATTTAGCTATTTGATTGAACATTTTAGGACCCCTTTAGGTATAAACATTTTTGGGATGAAACATTGAATTTGGTCTAATTGCTACTAGCCCATAGAAAAACATTGAGTAAGAGATTCATACATGGAAAAATGTATCAAAAGGAAGTTTGTTTTGAAATGTCTGTCCTACAGTACATCTTCTTGATGCCATTTGTTAAATCCATTTCAATCAGTGTAGATGAAGGAGAGGAGACAGGTCAAAAAAAAATAAAAAAATAAGCCATGAGACAATTGAGACATTGATTGTGTTTGTGTGCCATTCATAGGATGAGTGAGCAAGACACAAAATGGAAGTGCCTTTTGAACGGGGTATGGTAGTTGGTGCCATGCGCACCATTTTGAGTCAAGATCTGCAACACTGCTGGGTTTCCCTTGTGTATCAAGAAATGTCCAACACCCAAAGGGCATATAGCCAACTTGATACAACAGTGAGAATCATTCGAGTCAACATGGGCCAGCATCCTTGTGGAACGCTTTCAACACCTTGTAGAGTCCATGCCCCAACTAATTGAGTCTGTTCTGAGAGCAAAAGGGGGTGCAACTCTGTAGGAAGGTGTTCCTAATTTTTTTCTACACTCAGTGTATACTAGTTGCTACCGTGTGGGTATTGTGGCTAACGTCCTTGTCCAGAAGCCTGCACCAGCTAGCCTCGAGCTAGGCCCATTTCCCAGCTAGCAAACTTAAGTACACCAACTACAATACCTCTCTTGACAATTGGCCTGGACCCTTTGTCGACACGGAGCCCCGCCAATCCATCACGACTGGTCTGCTGGTCTGCTGACGTAATTTGGCCGATGTGCTTTCAACCGGCCTCTGCATTGTGGCTGTTGTTGTGCGTCCCTCTGCTAGCCGCGACCTGCTAGCTTCCTAAATGCCGTGTCTCCCGGCTCGCCTTGCGTAGTAGTCGACTACCGAACGGCTCCTTGTTTCATCTTTCCTGCTCATTGGACCCTATGATCACTCGGCAACACAGCTGATGCCAACTGGACTGTATATTAACACTGTACTTAATTTTGTTTATCTGTCGGCCTCAGCCTCGAACTCAGGCCCTGTGTGCAGCTAACTGACCCTCTCTGCCCATTCATCACCATTTATCCGTTGTTGTTGTTGTCCTAGCTGTTTACCTGTTGTTGTCTCACCCATTGTTGTCTTAGCTCTCCCAATCAACACCTGTGATTGCTTTATGTCTTTCTCTAATGTCAACCGTAAAAGCCTAGGGATTATGCATTTTAAAACTTCTTGCAGATCAGTGGGACGCTAGGTGAAATTGCAGAGCGCCAAATTTAAACAAAATTACTATAAATATTAAACTTTCATGAAATCACAAGTGCAATACATCGAAATAAAGCTGAACTTGTTGTTAATCCGGCCAAGGTATCAGATTTCAAAAAGGCTTTACGGTGAAAGCAAACCATGCGATTGTCTGAGGACAGCGCCCAGCACACAAATGCAATACAAATCATTTTCAACCAGGGAGTTGCAACACGAAAGTCAAAAATAGCGATATAATATATGCCTTACCTTTGAAGATCTTCTTCTGTTGGCACTCCAAAAGGTCCCAGTTACATTACAAATTGTGCTTTTGTCCATAAAAACTCAGTTTAGCTGGCACGCTTCAGTCAATAATCCACTTGGTTTCTCTCCTTCAAAATGCATACAAAATGAATCCCAAACGTTACCAATAAACTCATCCAAACAAGTCAATCAACGTTTATAATCAAACCTTAGGTACCCTAATATGCAAATAAACAAAACAATTTAAGACGGAGAATCGCTATTGTCTTTACCGGAGACAAATACCAAAGAACGCGCTCTCATTCTCGCGCTTGGAAACACTATAGCCAAAATGGGAGCCACCAAGAAAAACTACAATTTCTGGCTCATTTTTCCAAAAACCAGTCTGAAACTCCAAAGACTGTTGACATATAGTGGAAGCTCTAGTAACTGTAATCAGGCACGATTTCGCCCTATTTTAAAAGTGCCAGCCATTGAAACCAGTGGTAGGATGGTTTGTCCTCTGGGTTTCTCCTCCCATTTCAGTTCTGTTCTGCTCACAGACATTATTTTAACAGTTTTAGAAATTGTATAGTGTTTTCTATCCGAATCTACCAAGTATATGCATATCCTAGTTTCTGGGCCTGAGTAGCAGGCTGTTTACTGTGGGCACTCTTTTCATCCGGACGTCAAAATACTGCCCTCTACCCCAAAGAAGTTTTGACATCAGAAGCCTCCTCCCTAAGTTTGTTTTACTCACTGCTTTAGCACACTCCGCCAACCCTGATGTCCTTGCCGTGTCTGAATCCTGGCTTAGGAAGGCCCCCAAAAATACCCAATTATATAATTTTCCGTCACGATAGAACTGCTAAAGAGGGCGGAATTGCAATCTACTGTAGAGACAGCCTGCAGAGTTCTTTCATACTATCCAGGTCTATGCCCAAACAGTTTGAGCTTCTACTTTTAAAGATCCATCTCTCCAGAAATAAGTGCCTCACTGTTGCCGCTTGTTATAGACCCCACTCAGCTCCCAGCTGTGCCCTGGACACCATATGTGAATTGATTGCCCCCCCCCCATCTATCACCAGAGTTCATACTGCTAGGTGCCCTAAATTGGGATATGCTTAACACCCCGATCGTCCTACAATCTAAACTAGATGCCCTCAATCTCACACAAATGATCAAGGAACGTACCAGGTACAACCCCAAATCCGTAAACATGGTCACCCTCATAGATATCATCCTGACCAACTTGCCCTCTAAATACACCTCTGCTGTTTTCATCCAGGATCTCAGTGATCACTACCTCGTTGCCTGCATCCTTTATGGTTCCACGGTAAAACGACCACCCCTCATCACAGTCAAACGCTCCTGAAAACAGTTCAGCGAGCAGGCCTTTCTAATCGACCTGGCCCGTGTATCCTGGAAGGATATTGACCTCATTCCGTCAATAGAGGATGCCTGGTTGTTCTTCAAAAGTGCTTTCCTCACCATCTTAAATAAGCTTGCCCCTTTCAAAAAATGTAGAACTAAGAACAGATATAGCCCTTGGTTCACTCCAGATTTGACCAGCACAAAGAGCAGCCTGAGAGGAAAGAGAGAGAGAGAGAGAAGAAGAAAGAGAAGAGAGGATTCAGTCACATCTGCCAGAGCGTTGTATGGCAAACCTCCATTTTGCCTCCCATAAACCCTATTTAGACAGACTTTGAGGTTTCTTCCCAGTTCCCAAAATATTCCCTGCGAAATTCCTCACTCACAACTCACATTTTCACTGGCTGGGGTCCGCGTGTAAATATTGGCTTTTTTTTTTACACTCGTTTGCATATTGGAACAACAGCGTGCCAAAATAAACTCTGGTGTGTGTGTGTAGGCCGTCAAAGTTAAACTCTATAAATGTCAGCGCTGCCAAATGTAATCTGTGGTCATACGTAGGCTAACAGTCAAATGTAATCTGTGGTCATACGTAGGCTAACTGTCAAATGTCATCTGTGTTCACTTGTAGGCCAAAAGTCCTGTCTGCAGGTGAACACTCTGTCGAGGGAAAGAACTCCCATTGAAATGAATATGCCATTAAAATGCTTGTAAAAAGGATTGGGTGAAATATCCTATACAAACTGTGAAGTATTCATTACCTTTCCCTGCTATCTTATCCAAGGATTACAGCAATAACAAACGGAAACCACACAACGCCATCACCTCTTAGAAGACAGGGAATAGACTAAAACGGACTGGCCCTTTAAACACAATGCTTTATGGCTGGAACAATGGTTGGTGTCAACAGGGGCTTGTATTGCAATTAAGATCAGTGACGTGATGTCGACACCTTTGTATTAACATTACTTTTCTGTGTGTGTGTGTGTGTGTGTGTGTGTGTGTGTGTGTGTGTGTGTGTGTGTGTGTGTGCATGTGTGCGTGTGTGTGCATAATAATAATATTAATAATAATAATAATAATATACATTTAGTGGGGGCTTATATTTGTCCTATTTCACACATGTACAAATGTGTTTTTTGCTTATCTCGCTCTCCCTGAGACACTCTGGGGTCACGGGGTCACGGCCAAGGGTCTGCCATTCAACGGCGACCCTGGAGTGCTCCAGGGTCAAGTGCCTTGCTCAAGAGCACATCGACAGATTATTTTCCGTTATCGGCTCGGGAATGGAAAGACACCTCCCCTTTATACACACAGTGTGTGTGTGTGTGTGTGTGTGTGTGTGTGTGTGTGTGTGTGTGTGTGTGTGTGTGTGTATAAGTGGTGTGTGTGGGGGGTTGTGTGTGTGGGGAGGTTGTGTGTGTGGTGTGTGTGGGGAGGTTGTGTGTGTGTGTGTGTGGTGTGTGTGTGGGGAGGTTGTGTGTGTGTGTGGGGAGGTTGTGTGTGTGTGGTGTGTGTGTGGGGAGGGTGTGTGTGTGGGGAGGTTGTGTGTGTGTGTGTGTGGAGGGTGTGTGTGTGGGGAGGTTGTGTGTGTGGGGAGGTTGTGTGTGTGGGGAGGTTGTGTGTGTATGGAGGTTGTGTGTGTGGGGAGGGTGTGTGTGTGGGGAGGGTGTGTGTGTGGGGAGGGTGGGTGTGTGTGGGTGGGGGGGGGTTGTTTGTGTGTGTGTGGGGAGGGTGTGTGTGTGGGGAGGGTGTGTGTGTGGGGAGGGTGTGTGTGTGGGGAGGGTGTGTGTGTGTGTGTGTGTGTGTGTGGGGGGGTGTTTGTGTGTGCGTGGGGAGGGTGTGTGTGTGGGGAGGGTGTGTGTGGGGAGGGTGTGTGTGTGGGGAGGGTGTGTGTGTGTGTGTGTGTGTGTGTGGGGGGGGTGTTTGTGTGTGCGTGGGGAGGGTGTGTGTGTGGGGAGGGGTGTGTGTGGGGGGGGAGGGTGTGTGTGTGTGGGGAGGGTGTGTGTGTGGGGGAGGGTGTGTGTGGGGAGGGTGTGTGTGTGGGGAGGGGTGTGTGTGTGGGGAGGGTGTGTGTGTGGGGAGGGTGTGTGTGTGGGGAGGGTGTGTGTGTGGGGAGGGTGTGTGTGTGGGGAGGGTGTGTGTATGGGGAGGGTGTGTGTGTGGGGAGGGTGTGTGTGTGTCTTTTGTCCTTTCATTGTGTTATCAAACAACAATGGGCAACAGCTGTGACGGACCATCGTCGCGCTGTAGCATATTTCTCTTACAATCACATTTCACGTCATTTATACACGAATGTAGCTACAACTTCGATAGACAGAAATGAAAAATTCTGTTTTAATTTCAGTGAAGCGATACAATTAAAGTGAGTTTATGATGAGATAGTGCACAGTAAAAATAGTTCTGAACCCAGATCGGAACAGGGAAAGGAAGAGGAGAGACTTTACAACTGATGAACATGTCCTTGTGTCTGTGCATACAAAGACACGGAGCATGCTTGATGCTTGTTTAAGGGGATAGAAGACAAGGGCCTTTTTTTGTCCAAAATGGAACCCTGTTCCATTGATAGTCCACTTCTTTTGACCAGAAGGACCAAAAAGGATGTGGTCAAAATAAGTGGACTTTATAGGGAATAGAGTGTCATTGGGAACACGAACTTGATCTCTCATTGAGGTCCTTTGTCGACTAACTGAGGGCAGTCATTTAGGGGTGAAAGAGGGGGCAGTTGGGCAGCTGAGATGGAAGAACAAGGTTACTTGATATCTGGGGGGACTGTCCAGTGTATGTGAATTTCCTCATTATGCTGTTTGTGTGAACGTGTACCACTGAAGAACTGCTCTTATGCAGAAGGACCAGCTGTGAGGGATGCATGTGTGTCTGTGTTTGTTGTGGGCCTGCCTGAAGACATCTTTTGTATGAAATAAAGATGCTCTTTGTTGGGGAAATATTAGCATGATAAAGAGTGGCTGGGCCTGTCTCGCGGCTCACGTTAAACATTACTCAACAATCAGCAAAGATGCTAAATGACAGCCGGCACATTCATGGGTCTACTCTGTGACTGTCTGAGATGACCAATGGCTATGCCAATATCTGGGACCATTCATTGGTCTGTGACTGTTTGAGATAACCAATGGCTATGCCAATATCTGGGACCATTCAATGGTCTGTGACTGTCTGAGAAAACCAATGGCTATGCCAATATCTGGGACCATTCATTGGTCTGTGACTGTCTGAGATAACCAATGGCTATGCCAATATCTGGGACCATTCATTGGTCTGTGACTGTCTGAGATAACCAATGGCTATGCCAATATCTGGGACCATTCATTGTGGCTTCTTCAATTCCCTGACGGTCTATGAGTATTAAATGTTTTTGTCTTGAATCTCACCTTTTTCTCTCTTTCTTTCTCTCTTTAAAAAAATGTTCTCAATCTCGCTCCTTCTCTCTTCAACTGTCTTTCTCATTCTCCCTCTCTCTCTTCCCATGTCTCTCTCTCTCTTTTTCTCTCTCTTTCTCTCTCTTTCTTTCTCTCTCTCTCTTTCTGTCTCTTTCTTTCTCTTTCTTTCTCTCTCTCTCTCTCTCTCTCTTTCTCTCTCTTTCTCTTTCTCTCTCTTTCTGTCTTTCTCTCTTTCTCTTTCTCTCTCTCTTTCTTTCTCTCTCTTTCTCTTTCTCTCTCTCTCTCTTTCTCTCTCTTTCTCTCTCTCTTTCTGTCTCTTTCTTTCTCTCTCTCTCTTTCTCTTTCTCTCTCTTTCTGTCTTTCTCTCTTTCTCTTTCTCTCTCTCTTTCTTTCTCTCTCTTTCTCTTTCTCTCTCATTGTATTTACAATGTTCTTTGTTCTTCACTGGTTGCCCTTTTCTTGTGGCAACAGGTCACACATCTTGCTGCTGTGATGGCACACTGTGGTATTTCACCCAGTATTTTTCCAATTCTTTGTGAATCTGTGTAATCTGAGGGAAATATGTGTCTCTAATATTGTCATACATTTGGCAGGAGGTTAGGAAGTGCAGTTCAGTTTCCACCTCATTTTGTGGGCAGTGAGCACATAGCCTGTCTTCTCTTGAGAGCCAGGTCTGCCTACGGCGGCCTTTCTCAATAGCAAGGCTATGCTCACTGAGTCTGTTCATAGTCAAAGCTTTCCTTAAATTTGGGTCAGTCACAGTGGTCAGGTATTCTGCCACTGTGTACTCTCTGTTTAGGGCCCACTAGCATTCAGTTTGCTCACTTTTTTTGTGAATTCTTTCCAATGTGTGGGCATCTTTAATTAAACACTGTAGCTGAAGCATTTTGTGTTTTTCACATCAATTTCAAAGGGCTTGAGACAAAAGGCTTATTTGGGGAGAGAAGAACATGTCAATTTAGCCCTAAAATCATCTGTGGTCATACAATGCTCTGGTACTGGTACTGCTTCAGAAAGGCCATAATTCACAGCCACAATACACTGCCTGGGATTGTTGGGGGGAGAAATATACATAATACATGTTGTGTTTGGAAAGAGATCACATCAGAAAACATTTGCTGTTTGTAAATAAAAAAATAATAAAAAAACGTATTCATTAATGCCGTTTAACAATGTGGATTTTGTAGCTGAACTTTTAAGACATTTAATGGCATTTAATGATTAAGATGTTCATCAAAACAGAAATGTTACACAATACCCAGTCTGAAAACTTTAGGATTTTAAACCAAACATTACCCTCCAGTGGAAGAAAAGGGGAGTACAGGATGAGGCTCTGGTTAAATTGATTTCATATGAGGCTGTGTGTGTGTGGCTCTGTGTGTGTGTGTGTGTGTGTGTGTGTGTGTGTGTGTGTGTGTGTGTGTGTGTGTGTGTGTGTGTGTGTGTGTGTGTGTGTGTGTGTGTGTGTGTGGCTCTGTGTGTGTGGCTCTGTGTGTGTGTGCGTGTGCGTGTGCGTGTTTGTGTGCGTGTGTGTGTGTGCGCTTATAGAATCCATTTGCTTCAAGCCTTCCCCATCTCATAGTATATGTAAAATAACAGGTTTTATTGCACCAAGCAGACTCCCAACACCTCAAAGCTTTGCCAAAGTGCCTAGATGAGATGTGATTCTGTATTAATCTGTTTCATTTACATTGATATGTCAACAGCTACATTCAGTTTAATTTCTGAAGCTACACATCCTGTTAAATGCCTGAAGCCACACATCCTGAGACATTCCTGAAGCTACACATCCTGTTAAATGCCTGAAGCCACACATCCTGAGACATTCCTGAAGCTACACATCCTGAGACATTCCTGAAGCCACACATCCTGAGACATTCCTGAAGCTACACATCCTGAGACATTCCTGAAGCCACACATCCTGAGACATTCCTGAAGCCACACATCCTGAGACATTCCTGAAGCCACACATCCTGAGACATTCCTGAAGCCACACATCCTGAGACATTCCTGAAGCCACACATCCTGAGACATTCCTGAAGCTACACATCCTGAGATATTCCTGAAGCCACACATCCTGAGACATTCCTGAAGCTACACATCCTGAGACATTCCTGAAGCCACACATCCTGAGACATTCCTGAAGCCACACATCCTGAGACATTCCTGAAGCTACACATCCTGAGACATTCCTTAAGCCACACATCCTGAGACATTCCTGAAGCCACACATCCTGAGACATTCCTGAAGCCACACATCCTGAGACATTCCTGAAGCCACACATCCTGAGACATTCCTGAAGCCACACATCCTGAGACATTCCTGAAGCCACACATCCTGAGACATTCCTGAAGCCACACATCCTGAGACATTCCTGAAGCTACACATCCTGAGACATTCCTGAAGCCACACATCCTGAGACATTCCTGAAGCTACACATCCTGAGACATTCCTGAAGCCACACATCTACAAGATAGTCTACAAGACTCTACAAGATGTTGAAAGTGTTCTTTCAGGGATGCTGACCTATGTTAACTCCAATGCTTCCAACAGTTGTGCCAAGTTGCCTGGATGTTCTTTGGGTGGTGGACCATTCTTGATACATGCAGAAAACTGTTGAGTGTGAAAAACCCAGCAGCTTTTCAGTTCTTGACACCAACCGGTGTGCCTGGCATCTACTACCATACCCCAGTCAAAGGCACTTAAATATTTTGTCTTGCCCATTCACCCTCTAAATGGCACACATACATAATCCATGTCTCAATTGTCTCAAGGCTTAAAAATCCTTCTTTAAGGCTAGGGTCTATTTTTCTCCACTTCCTGTCTGACATGCCCAAAGTTAACTGCCTGTTACTCAGGCCCAGAAGTCAGGATATGCATATAATTAGTACCATTGGGTAGAAAACACTTTGAAGTTGGTAGAAATGTTAAAATAATGTATGAGACTATAACACCATTGATATGGTATGAGAAAATCCAAAGACAAACCAACCAGAATTTGTTTTGCAATTCCAGCTCCCAGATTGCAATTCTTATGGCTTCCACTAGATGACAACAGTCTTTGTTCAAGCTTTCTGGTTTGTTTCTTCCAAAATGAGGAAGAATTTGTAGTTTTAGTACTGGGAGTCAGAGTTGGAAATCAGTCTGTGCTTTCTATTGAACATACTTCTTTCCATATGAAATATTATATTTTAATTATATTTTAGGGTACCTGAGGATTAAATAGAAACACATTTTTTAACAAATTTTTGCGGTAGTTTTTGGATTCCTTTCTCTGCATGTTGAACGAGTGGATTACTCAAATCGATGGCGCCAACTAAACTGACTTTTTGGGATATAAAGAAGGATTTTATCTCACAAAACAACTAAGCATGTTGTAGCTGTGACCCTTTGGGTTGCATCAGAGGAAGATTTTTAAAAAGTAATCGCTATTTGTGATTTTATGAAGCCTGTGCTGATTGAAAAATATTTTGATGTGGGGCGCCGCCCTCAAAAAATCGCACGGCATGCTGTCGCTGTAAAGCCTATTGTAAATCGCAAAATGCAGTTAGATGAACAAGACTTTAAGCTTTTAACTGATATAAGACACTTGTATGTACCTAAATATTCAATATCAATCATTTGTATGATTATTTATTTGAATTGCGCGCCCTCCAATTTCACCGGAAGTGGTCGACAGGTGTCCCACTGACAGGATGCCTAGCACTGAGAAGTTTTAACCTGTCTCCTCCCCTCCCCTTCAGAGATGAGGGAGGGACAGAGGGAGGGAGGGAGGGAAATGGTGACCTCCATCGAGGGATCAGGCGTGTCACTTTCTAATTTGGAGAGAGTGTCACAGAGTTGAGAGGGGGTTCTTATTAGCACCTACCTGCAGCGCTGAGCCAGGGGCAGGGGCCTAGACTTATGATAGATGGGCCTCTACCATGTAAGAGGTCTCAGACCCTGAGAGATGGGTCTCTACCATGTAAGAGGTCTCAAACCCTGAGAGATGGGTCTCTACCATGTAAGAGGTCTCAAACCCTGAGACATGGGTCTCTACCATGTAGTAGAGCTCAGACCCTGAGAGATGGGCCCCTTTTCGACTCTAATCATATCCCTCTTTCTTTATTGGAGGGAGGCAGGGAGGGAGGGGATGGGGAAGAAGGGTGTATGTGTGTGTGTGTGTGTGTGTGTGTGTGTGTGTGTGTGTGTGTGTGTGTGTGTGTGTGTGTGTGTGTGTGTGTGTGTGTGTGTGTGTGTGTGTGTGTGTGTGTGTGTGAGTGTGTGTGTGCGCGCGTGCGTGCGTGCGTGCTTGGGTGGAGGGGGTAACATATGCCCCCACTGATGAAACTGAGACCATCGTTCCTTGCTGAATTTTTTGTTCATCCCATAAATAATAGAGAAGCCCACCTGATTGCGTGGTCCCCGCGTAGTTGCATATTTGAGGGAAGACACCATTTTGTGAGTGTTTATAGTTCTGTCTTTCTGCGATTTATATACATGAATGATCCCCATGAAATATAACCCCCTTCATTGGTTGAAGTCATTGGATTTGATTTAAATCACATTTTTAATCTGTGTTGAAATTTGTAAAAATCTGCCAATACAATAAGTGAATTCTAAACAAAGAATCTTAAGCATCCATTTTTGGGAGGAAATACTGTTGATGAAGATAAATCATATTGTCTACCTCCGAGTTTGATGGGCAAAATGTGGATCACAGTCATTTACATTTGTTTCAGGTGATATTTTCATAACATAAATATTTCACTAGATGGCGCCAGAGTACAACAGGACATACTGTAAAAACCAGGACTATATCTATTATCTTTTTCCCAACAAATCTTTCCACTGACATTTCAAGTAATTTCTCCATGATTTCACTAACTAATTGTAATTAACTTAATCATTATGATACACCCCTCACTATTGTCATTGGTTACACTAATTGCACTGTTTGTCTACATAACCTGGTTCAAGTATTCATGACATTACCCCGAAGAAGGCACAGTGATGCTGAAACGTTGGTAAATACCCATTACATTTCTGGGAGTTTATACAAGGAGTGTGCTACTTTCTTTATTTTGATAGCCCATGATTTGACTGACATAACTGAAATTACTGTTAAAATCATTAAAAACATGATTTGAAATACATTTAGGAGCCCACAGGTAGTACCTGGGATTCTATCCACAAAGCATCCCAGAGCGGGAGTGCTGATCTAGGATCAGTTCAGCCTTTTAAATCAAAATTAATACTAGAGAGGGGACCAGATCCTAGTGCTGATCTAGGATCAGTTTAGCCTTTTAAATCAAAATGAATACTAGAGAGGGGACCAGATCGTAGTGCTGATCTAGGATGAGTTCAGCCTCAAAATATCTCGCAGTGTGCCCTGTCACTGTTTCTGATCATGGTAACCTCAGACCCTGAGAGATGGGCCCCTTTTCGACTATAATCATATCCCTCTTTCTTTATAGGAGGGAGGGAGGGGATGGGGAAGTGTGTGTGTGTGTGTGCGTGTGTGCGTGCGTGCGTGCGTGCGTGTGTGTGTGTGTGTGTGCGTGCGTGCGCGTGTGTGCGTGCTGTGATGCGGCCTGACACATTGCTCATTAAGACACAAACACACACCGCTGATTTCTGTCTGGATAAAGAACGCAAATATTCAACAAATGATGGAAAAGCAATTAAGACAATCGGAAGTAAAAATTAGAATTTCAGTTTCTTGCTAAATAGCAGTTGTGAACTTCATTTAAATTCCAGTCAATTCAGAAAGTAAAACAAATTCAAAGTCCAATTTGGAAGTAGATTGACTGGATTGACTGGATTCAAATGGAATTGACCCCCAACCCTGATGAAAGTCTATCTCCTTTATATAGATCACAGAGTTGATATGTCTAAACATTTATATATTTATATAGTTCACAGAGTTGATATCTACTCATGTATATATTTAAATATGCTTTGTAAGTAGGAAAACCTGCAAAATCGGCAGTGTATCAAATACTTGTTCTCCCCCCTGTATCTAGTCATGTATATATTTATATAGATCACAAAGTTGACAAATCTAGTCATGTATATATTTATATAGATCACAGAGTACATATATCTAAACATGTATATATTTATATAGATCACAGAGTACATATATCTAAACATGTATATATTTATATAGATCACAGAGTACATATATCTAAACATGTATATATTTATATAGACCACAGAGTACATATATCTAAACATGTATATATTTATATAGAACACAGAGTACATATATCTAAACATGTATATATTTATATATCTAAACATGTATATATTTATATAGATACAGAGTACATATATCTAAACATGTATATATTTATATAGAACACAGAGTACATATATCTAAACATGTATATATTTATATAGATCACAGAGTACATATATCTAAACATGTATATATTTATATAGACCACAGAGTACTTAATATCTAAACATGTATATATTTATATAGACCACAGAGTACATATATCTAAACATGTATATATTTATATAGATCACAGAGTACATATATCTAAACATGTATATATTTATATAGATCACAGAGTACATATATCTAAACATGTATATATTTATATAGACCACAGAGTACATATATCTAAACATGTATATATTTATATAGAACACAGAGTACATATATCTAAACATGTATATATTTATATAGAGCACAGAGTACATATATCTAAACATGTATATATTTATATAGAACACAGAGTACATATATCTAAACATTTATATATTTATATAGATACAGAGTAGATATATTTAAACATTTATAACTGTTGTTATATTTTTGTTTTTTTGTTCTAGGTTTTACTTGTGCTGTGTTGAGAACACACGCACACACACACACGCACACACACGCACACACACATGCACACACACGTGCCCATGCCCACCACACACACACACAGTGTGGAAGAGGTGAAACAAGTATTGTTGTATATCAACAATGACAAGCCACCAGAGTCTGACAATTTGAAGGGAAAATAACTGAGGATAATAACGGACGATATTGTCACTCCTATTTGCCATATTTTCAATGTAAGCCTACTAGAAAGTGTGTGTCCTCAGGCCTGGAGGGAAGCAAAAGTCATTCCGTTACCTAAGAATAGTAAAGCCCCCTTTACTTTCTCAAAAGGCCAACCAATCAGCCTGTTACCAACTCTTAGTTAACTTCTGGAAAAAAATTAACCAGATACAATGCTATTTTACTGTAAACAAATTTTCAACAGACTTTCAGCACGCTTATAGGGACCTCTTGAAGCAAGGGGGCAGTATTTTGATGTTTGGTTATAAAACATTCCCAAAATATACTGCCTATTTTTCAGGCCCAGAAGCTAGAATATGCATATAATTGGCGGATTAGGATAGAAAACACACAAAAGTTTCCAAAACTGTCAAAATTTTGTCTGTGAGTATAACAGAACTGATACTGCAGGTGAATACCTGAGGAAAATCCAACCAGCAAGTGCTGTTATTCTGAAATGTATCTTTTCCATTGCAATCCTCCAATTAAAGGGATATCAACCAGATTCCTTTCCCTATGGCTTGCACATGGTGTGAACAGTCTTTAGACATAGTTTCAGGCTTTTATTCTGAAAAATGAGCGAGAATGATCACATCGCGTCAGTGGATAGCTAGGTGTCCGCAGATTTGTGCATGCTCCTAGAGCAAGACCTTTTCTCTCTCTCTCCTACTGAAAAGGCTACCGTCCGGTTGAAATATTATCGATTATTTATTGTAAAAATAACCTGAGGATTAAAAAAACGTCTGACATGTTTCTACGAACTTTAGGGATACTTTTTGGAATTTTCGGCTGCCCGTCGTGACCTGCACGAGCCTGTGGATTACTAAACAAAATGCGCCAACCAAATGAAGGTTTTTGGATATAAAAATAATCTTTATCGAACAAAACAAACATTTATTGTGTAACTGGGAGTCTCATGAGTGCAAACATACAAAGATCATCAAAGGTAAGGGATTCATTTGATTGCTTTTCTGACTTTCGTGGCCAACTTTGCTGCTAGCTCTTTGTAATGTTTTGTCTGCTGAGAGAAATATCCTCACATAATCGCATGGTTTGCTTTCACCATAAATCCTTTTTGAAATCTGACACACCGGGTGGATTAACGACAAGTTAGGCTGTCTTTTGGTGTATTGCACTTGTGATTTCATGAAAATGTAATATTTTTAGTAATTTAATTTGAATTTGGCGCTCTGCAATTCACCAGATGTTGACGAAAATGATCCAGCTAAAGGGATTGGTGCGCCAAGAGGTTATGGGGAAGGACATTAAACAGGCACAGCACTTACACAAATGACTGATGATTTGCTGAGAGAAATTGATGATAAAATGATTGTGGGGGCTGCCTTGTTAGACTTCAGTGCAGCTTTTGACATTATTGATCATAGTCTGCTGCTGGAAAAACATTTGTGTTATGGCTTTACACCCCCTGCTATATTGGGGGAAAATAGTTACCTGTCTAACAGAACATAGAGGGTGTTCTTTAATGGAAGCCTCTCCAACATAATCCATGTAGAATCAGGAATTCCCCAGGGCAGCTGTCTAGGCCCCTTACTTTTTTCAATCTTTACTAACGACATGCCACTGGCACTGAGTAAAGTCAGAGTGGCTATGTATGCGGATGACTCAACACTATACATGTCAGCTACTACAGCGACTGAAATGACTGCAACACTTAAAGAGCTGCAGTTAGGAATAAGTTAGTCCTAAATATTTCAAATACTCAAAGCATTGTATTTGTAACAAATCATTCACTTAAGCCTAAATCTCAGCTAAATTTTGTAATGAATAATGTGGAAATTGAGCAAGTTGAGGTGACTAAACTGCTTGGAGTAACCCTGGATTGTAAACTGTCATGGTCAACACATATTGATATATTAGCTAAGGTGGGGAGAAGTATGTCCATGATAAAGCACTGCTCTGTCTTCTTAACAACACTATCAGCAAGGCAGGTCCTACAGGCCCTAGTTTTGTCGCACCTGGACCACTGTTCAGTTGTGTCGTCAGGTGCCACAAAGATGGACTTAGGAACATTGCAATTGGCTCAGCAAAGTGCAGCACAGCTGGCCCTTGGATGTACACAGAGAGCTAATATTAATAAAATGTACGTCAATCTCTCCTGGCTCAAAGTGGAGGAGAGATTGACTTCATCACTACTTGTATTTATGAGAGGTATTGACATGTTGAATGCACCGAGCTGTCTGTTTAAACTACTGGCAAACAGCTCGGACCCCTATGCATTCCCCACAAGACATGCCACAAGAGGTCTCTTCACAGTCCCCAAGTCCAGAACAGACTATGGGATTCGTACAGTACTACATAGAGCCATGACTACATGGAACTCTATTCCACATCATGTATCCGATGCAAGCAGTAGAATCCGTTTATTTATTTTTTTATATAAAAATACACCTTATGGTACAACAGGGACTGTGAAGAAACACACACAGGCACAGATACATGCATACGTACTGTACTTACGCTAGTAAATGCACTCTACAAACATGTACATTGTAATAATGTTGTATGGCGGTATTATACATTTTGTATTGTATATATGTTGTGGCTTAATAATTGTTATATGACGTACTGTTTAATATGTTGTTTTATGTGTGATGTAAGTGCCTTAATGTGTTTGGACTCCAGGAAGACCAGCTGCTGCCTTGACAGGAACTAATGGAAATCCCTAATAAAAAGAAATACACACACACACACACACACACACACACACACACACACACATGGAAAGAGAGAGAGAGAGAGCGAGACAGAATT
>NC_056434.1:7588963-7678963 GCF_018296145.1 Oncorhynchus tshawytscha
CTGCTAATACATCAAGCCAGACATGTCAACAGTAATAATCCTGCTAATACATCAAGCCAGACATGTCAACAGTAATACTCCTGCTAATACATCAAGCCAGACATGTCAACAGTAATACTCCTGCTAATACATCAAGCCAGACATGTCAACAGTAATAATCCTGCTAATACATCAAGCCAGACATGTCAACAGTAATAATCCTGCTAATACATCAAGCCAGACATGTCAACAGTAATAATCCTGCTAATACATCAAGCCAGACATGTCAACAGTAATAATCCTGCTAATACATCAAGCCAGACATGTCAACAGTAATAATCCTGCTAATACATCAAGCCAGACATGTCAACAGTAATAATCCTGCTAGAGTAGGTTGATTTTCTTTTCTTTCACTAAGGTGTAAAAGTTGATTTAAGGGGGATATTGTGACACAAGACCTAGTCTTTAATGAGTCCGACGAGCCCAACGTGAATCGTATACTGATGTCCTGGGAACAGGCCCCCGATCCCCATCATTTGCGTGAGGAGACGGCGGAGAAAAAGGGGCCAGAGGGCGAGCTGCCTTCTGAGAATTCGTAGGCAATTGAATTAAACCCCCACTTCCTTCCATTCTGCAAGCAAAAGTGCAATCTTTGGAAAATAAAAATCGACGACCTACACGGAAGATTAAACTATACCAACGGGACATTACAAACTGTAATATCTTATGCTTCACGGAGTCGTGGCTGAACGACGACATCATCAACATACAGCTGGCTGGTTACACGCTGTACACTGCACCGGCAGGATAGAACAGCGGCATCTGGTAAGACAAGGGGCGGAGGACTATGTATTTTTGTTTTTTTTAAAACAGCTTGTGCACGATATCTAAGGAAGTCTCGAGGTTTTGCTTGCCTGAGGTAGAGTATCTCATGATAAGTTGTGGACCACACTATCTACCGAAAAAGTTCTGATCATAATTATAACCTCCTGATTCCTGCTTACAAGCTAAATTCCTCCAATGGCATCGAGGAGTACACCACATCAGTCATTGGCTTCATCAATAAGCGAATCGATGATGTCGTCCCCAAAGTGACCGTACTTACATACCCCAACCAGAAGCTATGGATTACAGGCAACATCCGCACTGAGCTAAAGGCTAGAGCTGCCGCTTTCAGGGAGCGGGACTCTAACCCGGAAGCTTATAAGAAATCCCGCTATGCCCTCTGACAAACCATCAAACAGGCAAAGCGTCAATACAGGACTAAGATCGAATCGTACTATACTTGCTCTGATGCTCGTCAGATGTGGCAGGGCTTGCAAACCATTACAGACTACAAAGGGAAGCACTGCTGAGAGCTGCCCAGTGACACGAGCCTACCAGACGTGCAGAACTACCTCCATGCTCGCTTTGTGGCAAATAACACTGAAACATGCATGAGAGTGCCAGCTGTTCCAGAAAACTGTGGGGTCACGCTCTCCGTAGCCTATGTGAGTAAGATCTTTAAACAGGTCAACATTCACAAGGTTGCAGGGCCAGACGGATTACCAGGACGTGTACTGCGAGCATGCGCTGACAAACTGGCAAGTGTCTTCACTGACATTTTCAACCTCTCCCTGTCCGAGTCTGTAATACAAACATGTTTTAAACTTACCACCGTAGTCCCTGTGCCCAAGAACACTAAGGTAACCTGCCTAAATGACGACTGACATGTAGCACTCACATTTGTAGCCATGAAGTGCTTTGAAAGACTGATCATGGCTCACATCAACAGCATTATCTCAGAAACCCTAGACCCACTCCAATTTGCATCGGCCCTAACAGCTCCACAGACTATTTATTTATTTATCTGTAATTTTCCTAGGTAAATTGACTGAGGACACGTTCTCACTTGCAGCAACGAACTGGGGAATAGTTACAGGGGAGAGGAGGGGGATGAATGAGCCAATTGTAAACTGGGGATTATTAGGTGACCGTGGTTTGAGGGCCAGATTGGGAATTTAGCCAGGACACTGGGATTAACACCCCTACTCTTACGATAAGTGCCATGGGATCTTTAATGACCTCAGAGAGACAGGACACCCGTTTCACGTCCCATCCGAAAGATGGCACCCTACACAGGGCAGTGTCCCTCAAAGCTCATCAATATGCTAAGGACCCTGGGACTAAGCACCTCCCTCTGCAACTGGATCCTGGACTTCCTGACGGGCCGCCCACAGGTGGTAAGGGTGAGTACAGGAGAGTACTGAGCACGCACTCCTGAGTGGCCCCTGTGTTGAGGATCGGTGTGGCGGATGTGTTGTTAGCTACAACACATACGCCACACCGATCCTCAACACAGGGGCCCCTCAGGAGTGCGTGCTCAGTACTCTCCTGTACTCCCTATTCACTCATGACTGCACGGCCAGGCAAGACTCCAACACCATCATTAAGTTTGCCGATGTCACAACAGTGGTAGGCCTATCACCGACAATGACAAGACAGCCTATAGAGAGGAAGTCAAAGACCTGGCTGTGTGGTGCCAGGACAACAACCTTTCCCTCAACATGATCAAGACAAAGGAGATGATTGTGGACTACAGGAAAAAGAGGAACGAGCATGTCCCCAATCTCATCGACAGGGCTGTAGTGGAGCAGGTTGAGAGCTTCAAGTTCCTTGGGTCCACATGACCAACAAACTAACATGGTCCAAGCACACCAAGACAGTCGTGAAGAGGGCAAAACCAAACCTATTTCCCCTCAGGAGACTTAAAAGATCTGGCATGGGTCCTCAGATCCTCAAAAGGTTCTACAGCTGCACCATCGAGAGCATCCTGACGGGTTGCATCACTGCCTGGTACGGCAAGTGCTCAGCCTCTGACCGCAAGGCACTACAGAGGATAGTGCGTAGGGCCCAGTACATCACTGGGGTCAAGCTTCCTGCCATCCAGGACCTCTACACCAGGCAATGTCAGAGGAAGGCCCTAAAAATTGTCAAAGACGCAAGGCACCCTAGTCATGAACTTTTCTCTCTGCTACCGCACGGAAAGCGATACCTGAGCACCAAGTCTAGGTCCAAGAGGCTTCTAAACAGCTTCTACCCCAAAGCCATAAGACTACTGAACATCTAATAAAATGGCCACCCAGACTATTTGCATTGCCCCTCCCCCCTTTTACACTGCTACTCTGTTGTTATCATCTATGCATAGTCACTTTAATAAACTCTACTACATGTACATATTACCTAAACTAACCGGTGTCCCCGCAATTTGACTCTGTACCAGTACCCCCCTGTATATAGCCTCCACATTGTACCGGTACCCCCTGTATATAGCCTCCACATTGTACCGGTACCCCCTGTATATAGCCTCCACATTCACTCTGTACCGGTCCCCCCTGTATATAGCCTCCACATTGACTCTGTACCGGTACCTCCTGTATATAGCCTCCACATTGACTCTGTACTGGTACCCCTGTATAGCCTCCACATTGACTCTATACCGGTACCCCCTGTATATAGCCTCCACATTGTACTGGTACCCCCTGTATATAGCCTCCACATTCACTCTGTACCGGTCCCCCTGTATATAGCCTCCACATTGACTCTGTACCGGTACCTCCTGTATATAGCCTCCACATTGACTCTGTACTGGTACCCCCTGTATAGCCTCCACATTGACTCTGTACGCGTAATACCCTGTATATAGCCTCCACATTGACTCTGTACCGTAATACCCTGTATATAGCCTCACATTGACTCTGTACCGTAATACCCTGTTTATAGCCTCCACATTGACTCTGTACCGGTACCCCATTGTATATTGTTTCACTATTGTTATTTTAAAGCTGCTCTTTAATTACTTGGTACTTTTATTTCTTATTCTTATTCGTATATATATATATATTTTTTAACTGGGTTGTTGGTTAGGGGCCTCGTAAGTAATTATTTCACTGTATACAATGCATGTGAGTACTAAAATTGTATTGTATTTTATTTGATTTATATAAGGGTGATATTCTGACACAAGGCCCAGTCTTTACTCAGGTCTAAAGGTTGATATAAGGGTGATATTCTGACACAAGGCCCAGTCTTTACTCAGGTCTAAAGGTTGATATAACGGTGATATTCTGACACAAGGCCCAGTCTTTACTCAGGTCTAAAGGTTGATATAACGGTGATATTCTGACACAAGGCCCAGTCTTTACTCAGGTCTAAAGGTTGATATAACGGTGATATTCTAACACAAGGCCCAGTCTTTACTCAGGTCTAAAGGTTGATATAATGGTGAAATTCTGACACAAGGCCCAGTCTTTACTCAGGTCTAAAGGTTGATATAAGGGTGATATTCTGACACAAGGCCCAGTCTTTACTCAGGTCTAAAGGTTGATATAACGGTGATATTCTGACACAAGGCCCAGTCTTTACTCAGGTCTAAAGGTTGATATAAGGGTGATATTCTGACACAAGGCCCAGTCTTTACTCAGGTCTAAAGGTTGATATAACGGTGATATTCTGACACAAGGCCCAGTCTTTACTCAGGTCTAAAGGTTGATATAACGGTGATATTCTGACATAAGGCCCAGTCTTTACTCAGGTCTAAAAGTAAATGCTGCAGATGAACCACTGCTGTATGCTCTAGTCGGCTGGCCCTCGCTACATATTCGTCGCCAGACCCACTGGCTCCAGGTCATCTATAAGTCTATGCTATGTAAAGCTCCACCTTATCTCAGCTCACTGGTCACGATAACAACACCCACCTGTAGCACACGTTCCTGCAGGTACATCACTGATCATCCCCAAAGCCAACACCTCCTTTGGCCGCCTTTCCTTCCAGTTCTCTGCTGCAAGTGACTGGAACGAATTGCAAAAATCGCTGAAGTTGGAGACTTTTATCTCCCTCACCAACTTCAAACATCTGCTATCTGAGCAGCTAACCGATCGCTGCAGCTATACATAGTCCATCTGTAAATAGCCCACCCAATTTACCTACCTCATCCCCATATTGTTTTTATTTTATTTACTTTTCTGCTCTTTTGTACACCAGTACTTCTACTTGCACATCATCATCTGCTCATTTATCACTCCAGTGTTAATCTGCTAAATTGTAATTATTCACTCCTATGGCCTATTTATTGCCTATCTCCTCATGCCTTTTGCACACATTGTATATAGACTTTATTTTTTCTACTGTGTCATTGACTTGTTTATTGTGTTATTGGCTTGTTAATTGTTTACTCCATGTGCAACTCTGTGTTGTTGTCTGTGTCACACTGCTTTGCTTTATCTTGGCCAGGTCCCAGTTACAAATGAGAACTTGTTCTCAACTAGTTTACCTGGTGAAATAAAAAATAAATAAATAAAATAATAATAACACGACTTTAATAATGTTTATATATCTTACATTACTCATCTCATATGTATATATTGTATCTTATACATCTATTGCATCTTGCCTATGCCACTCGGGCCATCGCTAATCCATATATTTATATGTACATATTCCTATTTCATCCCTTTACATTTGTGTGTATTAGGTAGTTGTTGGGAATTGTTAGATTACTTGTTAGATATTACTGCATTGTCGGAACTAGAAGCACAAGCATTTCGTTACACTCGCATTAACATCTGCTAACCATGTGCATTAACATCTGCTAACCATGTGCATTAACATCTGCTAACCATGTGCATTAACATCTGCTAACCATGTGCATTAACATCTGCTAACTATGTGCATTAACATTGTAACGGTTTTCTAGTGGTGATGAAAGAGAGTCGGACCAAACTGCAGCGTGTCGATTGCGATCCATGTTTAATATAACCAAGAAACACGAACTTACAAAAAACAATAAACGAAACCGAAACAGCCTATCTGGTGCAAACTAACAACGAGTACACATAGGACACTAAGGACAATCACCCACGACAAACTCAAAGAATATGGCTGCCTAAATATGGTTCCCAATCAGAGACAACGATAAGCACCTGCCTCTGATTGAGAACCACTCCAGACAGCCATAGACCTTGCTAGACAACCCACTAAGCTACAATCCCAATACCACCACCAAAACCCCAAGACAAACACACCACAATTACAAAAACCCCATGCCACACCCTGGCCTGACCAAATACATAAAGATAAACACAAAATACTTTGACCAGGGCGTGACAGAACCCCCCTAAGGTGCGGACTCCCGAACGCACCTCAAAACAATAGGGAGGGTCCGGGTGGGCGTCTGTCCATGGTGGCGGCTCCGGCGCGGGGACGTGGACCCCACTCCTTTAATGTCTTAGTCCCCTCTCCCTTCGTCCCTGGATAGTCCACCCTCGCCGCCGACCATGGCCTAGTAGTCCTCACCCAGAACCCCACTGGACTGAGGAACAGATCGGGACTGAAGGACAGCTCGGGACCGAGGCAGCTCGGGACTGAGGGGAAGCTCGGGAGTGAGAGAAAGCTCAGGAGTGAGAGAAAGCTCAGGAGTGAGAGAAAGCTCAGGAGTGAGAGAAAGCTCAGGAGTGAGAGGAAGCTCAGGAGTGAGAGGAAGCTCAGGAGTGAGAGGAAGCTCAGGAGTGAGAGGAAGCTCAGGAGTGAGAGGAAGCTCAGGCAGGTAGATAGATCTACCAGCTCCTGGCTGGCTGGTGGTTTCAGCAGATCCTGGCTGACTGGCAGATCCTGGCTGACTGGCAGATCTGGAAGAGTCTGGTTGACTGGCAGATCTGGAAGAGTCTGGTTGACTGGCAGATCTGGAAGAGTCTGGTTGACTGGCAGATCTGGAAGAGTCTGGTTGACTGGCAGATCTGGAAGAGTCTGGCTGACTGGCAGATCTGGAAGATGCTGGGCAGACTGGCGATGCTGGGCAGACTGGCGATGCTGGGCAGACTGGCGATGCTGGGCAGACTGATGGCGCTGGGCAGACTGGCGATGCTGGGCAGACTGGGGGCACTGGCGGCGCTGGGCAGACTGGCGGCACTAGCTGCTCCATATAGGCTGACAGCTCTGGCGGCTTCTTACAGACTGACCGCTCTGGCGGCTCCGTGCTGACTGGCAGCTCCTTGCAGACTGGCAGCTCCTTGCAGACTGGCAGCTCCTTACAGACTGACAGCTCCGTGCAGACTGACAGCTCCGTGCAGACTGACAGCTCCGTGCAGACTGGCTGCTCCATGCAGACTGGCTGCTCCATGCAGACTGACAGCTCTGGCTGCTTCATGCAGACTGACAGCTCTGGCTGCTCCATGTAGACTGGCTGCTTCATGCAGACTGGCAGCTCGGGCTGCTTCATGTAGACTGACAGCTCTGGCTGCTCCATGCGGACTGACAGCTCTGGCTGCTCCATGTAGACTGACTGCTTCATGCAGACTGGCAGCTCGGGCTGCTTCATGTAGACTGACAGCTCTGGCTCCTCCATGCAGACTGACAGCTCTGACTGCTCCATGCAGACTGACAGCTCTGGCTGCTTCATGCAGACTGGCAGCTCTGGCTGCTCTATGTAGACTGGCTGCTTCATGCAGACTGGCAGCTCGGGCTGCTTCATGTAGACTGACAGCTCTGGCTGCTCCATGCGGACTGACAGCTCTGGCTGCTCCATGCAGACTGACAGCTCTGGCTGCTCCATGCAGACTGACAGCTCTGGCTGCTCCATGCGGACTGACAGCTCTGGCTGCTCCATGCGGACTGACAGCTCTGGCTGCTCCATGTAGACTGGCTGCTTCATGCAGACTGGCAGCTCGGGCTGCTTCATGTAGACTGACAGCTCTGGCTGCTCCATGTAGACTGGCTGCTTCATGCAGACTGGCAGCTCGGGCTGCTTCATGTAGACTGACAGCTCTGGCTGCTCCATGCAGACTGACAGCTCTGACTGCTCCATGCAGACTGACAGCTCTGACTGCTCCATGCAGACTGACAGCTCTGACTGCTCCATGCAGACTGACAGCTCTGGCTGCTTCATGCAGACTGGCAGCTCTGGCTGCGCTGAACAGGCGGGAGACTCCTGCAGCGCTGTGTCGGAGGAAGGCTCTGGCTGCGCTAAACAGGCGGAAGACTCCGGCAGCGCTGGAGATGAGGAAAGCTCTAACAGCGCTAGATAGGCGTGAGACTCCGGCAGCGCAGGAGAGGAGAAAGGCTCTGGCTGCGCTAAACAGGCGGGAGGCTCCGGCAGCGCTGTAGAGGAGGAAGGCTCTGGCTGCGTTAAACAGGCGGGAGACTCCAGCAGCGCAGGAGAGGAGAAAAGCGCTGGCTGCGCTGAACAGGCGAGGCACACTGAAGGCCTGGTGCGTGGTGCTGGAACTGGTGGTACTGGATCGAGGACACGCACAGGAAGCCTGGTGCGGGGAGCTGCTACCGGAGGGCTGGGGTGTGGAGGTGGTACTGGATAGACCGGACCGTGCAGGCGCACTGGAGCTCTTGAGCACCGAGCCTGCCCAACCTTACCTGGCTCGATGCCCACTCTAGCCCGGCCGATACGAGGAGCTGGAATATACCGAACCGGGCTGTGCACCCGCACTGGAGACACCGTGCGCTCCACAGCATAACACGGTGCCTGCCCGGTCTCTCCAGCCCCGGTAAGCACAGGGAGTTTGCGCAGGTCTCCTACCTGGCATAGCCATACTCCCTGTAAGCCCCCCAAGAAATTTTGGGGCTGACTCTCGGGCTTCCATCCGCTCTGCCGTGCTAGCTCCTCATAATGCCGCCTCTCTGCTTTTGCTGCCTCCAGCTCGGCTTTGGGGCGACAATAATCTCCAGGCTCATTCCAGGGTCCTTTACCGTCCAATTCCTCCTCCCATGTCCATAACTCCAGGTGGTGCAACCTCTCCCACTGTAGCTGCTGCTGCTCCTGCTGCTGCTGCCTCTGTTGCCTCTTCTCCTGTTGCTCCTTTGGGCGGCTACACTCCCCTGGTTTAGCCCAGGGTCCTCTCCCGTCGAAGATCTCCTCCCATGACCAGAAATCCTTGGTGAGCATCTCCTTTTCGGCTGCTCCTGCCTGTTGACACGCCGCTTGGTCCGTTGGTGGTGGGTGATTCTGTAACGGTTTTCTAGTGGTGATGAAAGAGAGTCGGACCAAACTGCAGCGTGTCGATTGCGATCCATGTTTAATATAACCAAGAAACACGAACTTACAAAAAACAATAAACGAAACCGAAACAGCCTATCTGGTGCAAACTAACAACGAGTACACATAGGACACTAAGGACAATCACCCACGACAAACTCAAAGAATATGGCTGCCTAAATATGGTTCCCAATCAGAGACAACGATAAGCACCTGCCTCTGATTGAGAACCACTCCAGACAGCCATAGACCTTGCTAGACAACCCACTAAGCTACAATCCCAATACCACCACCAAAACCCCAAGACAAACACACCACAATTACAAAAACCCCATGCCACACCCTGGCCTGACCAAATACATAAAGATAAACACAAAATACTTTGACCAGGGCGTGACAAACATCTGCTAACTATGTGCATTAACATCTGCTAACCATGTGCATTAACATCTGCTAACCATGTGCATTAACATCTGCTAACTATGTGCATTAACATCTGCTAACCATGTGCATTAACATCTGCTAACCATGTGCATTAACATCTGCTAACTATGTGCATTAACATCTGCTAACCATGTGCATTAACATCTGCTAACCATGTGCATTAACATCTGCTAACCATGTGCATTAACATCTGCTAACCATGTGCATTAACATCTGCTAACCATGTGCATTAACATCTGCTAACCATGTGCATTAACATCTGCTAACCATGTGCATTAACATCTGCTAACCATGTGCATTAACATCTGCTAACCATGTGCATTAACATCTGTGTCACGACTTCCACCTAGGGTGGCTCCTCTTCCTGTTCGGGCGGCGCTCGGCGGTCCTCGTCACCGGTCTACTAGCTGACACCGAAGGTGGCTCCTCTTCCTGTTCGGCCGGCGCTCGGCGGTCCTCGTCACCGGTCTACTAGCTGACACCGAAGGTGGCTCCTCTTCCTGTTCGGGCGGCGCTCGGCGGTCCTCGTCACCGGTCTACTAGCTGACACCGAAGGTGGCTCCTCTTCCTGTTCGGGCGTCGTCACCGGTCTACTAGCTGCCACAGAAGGTGGCTCCTCTTCCTGTTCGGGCGGCGCTCGGCGGTCCTCGTCACCGGTCTACTAGCTGCCACCGATCCCCTTTTCCTTTTCTGTTGTTTATGTCTGTATTGGTTTCACCTGTTTCTTGTTTGGTGTTTGGTTTAGGGCTATTTAAGACGGTTATGCCCACCTGCTTTTGTGCAGACTTGTTCCCCTGTTCATGTTTGTGCTAATTTCTTGTTATCTCCGGACTGTTTGGGTCCTGTTTTTGGGCCGGGCATTTTCTATGCGCTTGGTGTTTTGGCCGTTTTCCTGTGCCGGAATAAACACGATTGTCCTTTACCCTCCGCTCTCTGCGCCTGACTCCGCACCCACTACTCCTAGAAGTGCGTAACAATTTGCTAACCATGTGTATGTGACCAATACAATATGATTTGAAATTTCACATATTAAGTTGTGGCAGTGTCAAACAACATCAATTGATCCTTTAGTTGGCCTAGGAGACATGATGCCCAGTCAACACACAATGGTCCTGTCTGTTAATACCACACCTTCCACTGAGGCCTCGTCAAATATCCTCCTCATGGACAGTTGTTTTTGTGGGCTCAGTGATTTCCGTTTCAGCTGGGAAGGCATGGTGTGAATGAGTGCATCAACCGGTCAGCACAGACGAGACACACACACACACACACAACATGATCTGCCTCTTCCCGGAAGCTCTCTTTTAACATGTGTAGGCGTCAGGTCTCTCATCAAATCTGCTTTCAGACTAACTTCAAAGCAATGAAAGAAACAGTCCATTCCAGACAACATCAGAGCCCGGGGCTCTGGTCAAAACTAATGCACTTGACAGGGACATTTGAGCCACAACCATACTCTCCCAAACAGTATTAATTACCACTTAGTTGGAATGTCTTTGATCTCCAACATCGGAAGTCAAAAGCCTGTGTTTGTATGTGTGTGTGTGTGCGCGCATGAGACGTGCATGTGTCTGTGTTCCCCCCCCTCCCTCCCGTCCAGTGTTTAATGAGATATAGGATATGCATGGAACACGGCGGAGTTGAAAGAATCAGTCACTGGTGGCTAGTGTGCTGATACATCAAGGATAGAACCTTTACCCTGAAAATTCTGCTAACTCAGGAGGGCAATTAACACCTCCGCAGCGTGGGTCAGAAATGAGTTTAAGATTTCTCCCCTGTGGACTCGAGGCCCGGGCACGAAGCAGCACCTTGGCTTTACTGATGCGCCGAACGCACGCGCGTGTGTGTGTCTGTGTGAGTTTGTGCTGGGATGCGGGAGAGGTATTCAGGTAAGGTCTTCCACAGAGTAATTATCCACAACCTCAGACGAGTTACCACCAAGGCATTGTGGGTGCTTTAGCAATGACTTACAACTGCATCCATATTGGGATTGATGTGGGGAAAAGTGATCACATCTCCAGACTCACAACGATAATTAATATGCGTTTGATAGCCTATGCTCTGAACAGTTATCTCATGCATATTCATGAGCCTTAATGTGTATCTCCTGCAACCAATATCAATGTCCGTCAATATATATTTTTTATTTTTATGTTCTTAATTGGCCAAACTCCCGTGAATGCATTCGCTTTCATTTAGGAAATCTTTCACGACAAGCACCCTTCCAAAAACAAACAAAAACAGTGGCCTGAACTTTGATCAGAGCAATTGCCCTACTATTGTATTTCATGAAATTAATCTTAGATTAAAAACCAGCATTGACAAGAGTGAGGGAAAAAAAGCTGATTGAATTCAGATAGAAGACAATCAAGTGAACTCTCAATATTGATCAGATGAGTCAAGTAAGGGTTGGAAAGCTACAGTATATGATCATAACCTAAATGATTTATGACTTTATGAGTCGAATAATCCCCTCAAGTGTTGCCACTCAAAATGGCCATTATCATGAGGCGAGCCGAACAAAAAATATTTATTTAACATCAAGCCTCTAAAATGTTTTTTTTTATTTTTTATTTTTTAACCAATTATAATGTGCTATTGTGATTTAATCAACTTTTACTGTATTTTACATTAAATCCGAATGGGCCTTTTACGATGTGTGGTAGACTAGGAAAATATTATATTTCCCAATAAATAAAAATTATTACAAGTATAAATTCAATGCATTTTAGGAGTGTAAGTCGATTTGTCATGATGGACCACTGACCATTGTGTCTATAAATTTGTGTCTGTCACATGAGCTGATTGAGATGGGGGTTTCTCGTAGACTAGAGAATGATCGAAGTGACATTTACTGAGCTCCTGTATGCTGCGTCCCTTTGCGAACCCTCCAAAACATGGATTACAAAATTGCATTAAGTCTGAACAGTAGCCTTTTGGCAGAAGGTATATGAACCCACCACCTCCCTATAGTAGCCAAACTTAAATTAGACTTGGAAGAATGAACTGAAATGTGAGGAGTTGAGGTACGAACAGGCATTAGCCTACTGCTCCACAACGAGCCCATCCCCTTGATCGTCTTGAACATCATAAATACCGGGAATGTGTTAAGAAGGGTAGAAGGAGAGAGAGGTAGAGGATAGCGGGGGTAGGGGGGTAGAAGGGTTAGGGGTAGAGGAGACAGAGGGGGTAGAGGATATAATGGTTAGAGGGGGAGAAGGGGTGGATGGGTTAGAGAGGGTGAGGGGTTGAGGGGGAGAGGGGTGAAGGATATAATGGTTAGAGAGGGTGAGGGGTTGAGGGGGAGAGGGGGTGAAGGATATAATGGTTAGAGAGGGTGATGGGTTGAGGGGGAGAGGGGTAAAAGATATAAGGGGTGGAAAGGGGAAAGGGGTAGAGGGGGTAGCGGATATATATGGTAGAGGGGTAGAGGATAGAGGGGAAATAGGGGGTAGAGGGTTTAGACAATATAAGTGTAGAGGGAGTAGGGGAGGTAGAAGGGGTTGAGGGTAGAGGGGGTAGAGTGGGATAGAGGGGGTAGAGGAAAGATGGGGTAGATTCGGAAAGAGGGGTAGAGGGGTAGTGGAGGTCGAGGGGTAGAGGATATAAATGGTAGAGGGGTAGAGGGGGTGTTCGAGGATAGAGGGTGTGTAGGGGGTAAGAGGGGGTAGAGGGGTAGAGGCAGTAGAGGGTTAGCGGGGGTAGAGGGGGAGAGAGGAGGTAGAGGGGGAGAGAGGGGATAGAGGGTAGAGGGGGTAGAATGAGTAGAAGGGGTAGAAGACAGAGGGGGTAGAGGGGTAAAGGATGCAGAGGGATAGAGGTTGCAAGGGGTTAGAGGGGTAGAGTAGGTAGAGGGGTAGAGGATATAAATGGTAGAGGATAGAGAAGGTAGAGGGGGCAACGGATAAAGGGAATAGAGGATAAAGGGGTAGAGGGGGTAGAGGGGGTTTTCCACATACACCATCAATACAAAAGTATGTGGACACCCATTTAAATTAGTGGAATTGGCTATTTCAGCCACACCCGTTGGTGACAGGTGTATCAAATAAAGCACATTACTGAGTTCCAAACTTTCTCTTGAAGCACTATCAGCGCAAGAACTGATTGTCAGGAGCTTCATTAAATGGATTTCCTTGGCCGAGCAGCCGCACACAAGCCTAGATCACCATTTGCAATGCCAAGCGTCAGTTTGTGTGGTGTAAAGCTCAACGCCATTGGACTCTGGAGCAGTAGATATGCGTTCTCTGGAGTGATGAATCATGCTTCACCATTTGGCAATCCGACGACGAATTTGTGTTTGGCGGATGCCAGAAGAATGTTTGCTGCACCAATGCACAATGCCAACTGTAAAGTTTGGTGGAGGAGGAATAATGGTCTGGGGGTGTTTTTCATGGTTCAGGCTAGGTCCCTTAGTTCCAGTGAAGTGAAATCTTAGATTATTCTGTGCATTCAACTTTGTGGCAACAGTTTGGGGAAGGCCCTTTCCTGTTTCAGTATGACAATGCCCCTGTGCACAAAGTGAGGTCCATACAGAAATGGTTTGTCGAGATCAACGTGTGGAAGAACTTGACAGTGCCCTGACCTAAACCCCATCAAAAACCTTTGGGACGAATTGTAACGCCGACTGCGAGCCAGGCCTAAGCGCCCAAGATCAGTCCCTGAACTCACTAATGCTCTTGTGGCTGAATGGAATCAAGTCCCCGCAACAATGTTCCAACATCTAGTAGAAAGCCTTCCCAGAAGAGAGGAGGCTGTTATAGCAGCAAAGAGGGGGACCAACCCCATATTAACGCCCATGATTTCGGAATGAGATGTTCGATGAGCAGGTGTCCATGAACTTTTGGTAATGTAGTGCAACACGATAATTTGGATAGCCACTCTAGCTTCACCCTCATGTGGGTGCTAGCAAGCAGGCTAGGTAATGCAAGGTATCAACAGCCAATCCAGTAGGGGCTGGAAGCCATGATAAGCATTGATTGGTCAACAGCTTTCCCCAACTTTGGTCCCGCCCTGTTCACGCTTCCTCGCCAATGCCCGCAACACCCAATGGTCCCCTCGGCCACTTAGCTGACCTCCGTTGAAAATTAATGGGGTTTCGGTGTTTCATCTCCCCGAACGTGTTATGTGGAAATGCACTGACAGTGACCAATCAAAGCTCACTATAGCTTCCAGCTATACCTAGCATACCTAGCACGAACTAGCCTGCTTGCTAGCACCCAAATGAGGGCGAAGCTAGAGTGGCTATCCAAATGAAGGTGTTCTGTGGAAATCCCCTCTGTCTCTCATGTATCATGAAGCTGTTGAAGGGATTGAACTGTCTCCAGTGGTGAAAATTACTTGAGTAAAAATACTGGAAAAAACTACTTAATTTGTTTTTTTGGGGGTATCTGTACCTTACTTTATTATTTATATTATTTATATATAAGAGAACATGTCTGGTTATCACTACTGCCTTTGATTGGGGGTCTCACTAAACACATGCTTCCTTTGTAAATTATGTCTGAGTGTTGGAGTGTGCCCCTGGCTATCCGTAAATAAATAAAATACAATACAATTGTACCCTCTGGTTTGCTTTATATAAGGACTTTGAAATCATTAATACTTTTATTTTTGCTTTTGATGCTTAAAGTATATTTTATCAATTACATTTACTTTTGATACTTAAGTATATTTAAAACCAAATACTTTTAGACTTTTAATCAAGTGGGATTTTACTGGGTGACTTTTACTTGACCTTTTTTGACCCTGCTGGTCATCTATGAACATTTGAACATCTTGGCAATGTTCTGTTATAATCTCCACCCGGCACAGGCAGAAGAGGACTGGCCACCCCTCATAGCCTGGTTCCTCTCTAGGTTTTTTCCTAGGTTCTTGCCTTCTAGGGAGTTTTTCCTAGCCACCGTGCTTCAACACCTTGCTGTTTGGGGATTTAGGCTGGGTTTCTGTACAGCACTTTGTGACATCAGCTGTTGTAAGAAGGGCTTTATAAATACATTTGATTGATTTGATTGATTGACTTAGTATATAGGTAGGCCTACAGTAGGTTGTAGGGAGATGTATTGTATATAGGTAGGCCTACAGTAGGTTGTAGGGAGATGTATTGTATATAGGTAGGCCTACAGTAGGTTGTAGGGAGATGTATTGTATATCGGTAGGTCCTACAGTAGGTTGTAGGGAGATGTATTGTATATAGGTAGGTCTACAGTAGGTTGTAGGGAGATGTATTGTATATAGGTAGGCCTACAGTAGGTTGTAGGGAGATGTATTGTATATAGGTAGGCCTACAGTAGGTTGTAGGGAGATGTATTGTATATAGGTAGGTCTACAGTAGGTTGTAGGGAGATGTATTGTATATAGGTAGGCCTACAGTAGGTTGTAGGGAGATGTATTGTATATAGGTAGGTCCTACAGTAGGTTGTAGGGAGATGTATTGTATATAGGTAGGTCCTACAGTAGGTTGTAGGGAGATGTATTGTATATAGGTAGGCCAATAGTAGTAGTTGTGAGAAACATGAGGACAGGACTCCCAGCTCCGTCTCTAGGCTACATTACGAACGCACCAAAACGTTTTAGCCTATACAGTTTTCACAAATTAGTGCCTTTGAAGAGGAAGTGTTATGTCGTTCAAAATCTCTTGTCTGTCAGTAAAATATCATTTCGTGTCACAGGAGGAAACAGCCTTGAGCAGAACTCTGTGCCCTGCGCTAGACCCCAGCTGCCAGCCGATGACATGGCAGAGGAGGTGAGGCCGGGGAAGTGAATCCTCCCACACATTGAGACATGTACAGTAGGTTATAGGGATATGTAGTGTAGATAGGTAGGCGTACAGTAGGTTATAGGGACATTTAGTGTGGATAGGTAGGCCTACAGTAGGTAGACCTACAGTAGGTTACAGGGACATGTAGTGTAGATAGGTAGGTCCTTCAGTAGGTTGTTACATGTAGTGTAGATAGGTAGGCCTATGGTAGGTTGTAGGGATATGTAGTGTATATAGGTAGGTCCTACACTAGGTTGTAGGGATATGTAGTGTAGAGAGGTAGTCCTACAGTAGATTGTTACATGTAGTGTAGATAGGTAGGCCTATGGTAGGTTGTAAGGATATGTAGTGTAGATAGGTAGGCCTACGGTAGGTTGTAGGGATATGTAGTGTAGATAGGTAGGTCCTACAGTAGGTTGTATGGATATGTAGTGTCTATAGGTAGGTCCTTCAGTAGGTTGTTACATGTATTGTAGACCTACAGTAGGTTGTAGGGATATGTAGTGTAGATAGGTATGCCTACAGTAGATTGTTACATGTAGTGTAGATAGGTAGGCCTATGGAAGGATGTAGGGATATGTAGTGTAGATAGGTAGGTCCTACAGTAGGTTGTAGGGATATGTAGTGTAGATAGGTAGGTCTACAGTAGATTGTTACATGTAGTGTAGATAGGTAGACCTACAGTAGATTGTTACATGTAGTGTAGATAGGTAGGCTTACGGTAGGATGTAGGGATATGTACAGTGCCTTGTAAAAGTTTTCATCCCCCTTGGCGTTTTTCCTATGTTTTTGCATTACAAACTGTAATTTAAATAGATTTTTATTTGCATTTCATGTAATGGACATACACAAAATGCTCCAAATTGGTGAAGTGAAATATTAAAAATGTATTTTTTCTTAAAAACTTCTTTGGGCAGAAATCCCGTTAACAGGATGATATGACGACAACAGACAGTGAAAGTGCAGGGCGCCAAATAAAAAAACAAACAGAAATCTCATAATTAAAATTCCTCAAACATACATGTATCTCATACCATTTTAAATGTAATCTTGTTGTTAATCCCACCACAGTGTCCGATTTCACATAGGCTTTACAGCAAAAGCACCACAAACGATTATGTTAGATCACCACCAAGCGACAGAAAAACACAGCCATTTTTCCAGCCAAAGCTTTTACAGCCAGAGTCACAAAAAGCACAAATAGAGATAAAATGTATCACTAACCTTTGATGACCTTCATCAGATGACACTCATAGGTCTTCATGTTACACAATACATGTATGTTTTGTTTGATAAAGTTCATATTTATAACAAAATCTGAGTTTACATTGGCGCATTACGTTCACTAGTTCCAAAAACATCCAGTGATTTTGCATAGCCACATCAATTCAACAGAAATGCTCATCATAAATGTAGATGATAATACAAGTTATACACATGGAATTATAGATATACCTCTCCTTAATGCATCTGCTGTGTCAGATTTTTTTTTAAACTTTACGGAAAAAGCAAACCATGCAATAATCTGAGACGGCGCTCAGAACAATAGTCAAAATAGCTGCCATGTTGGAGTCAACAGAACCAGAAATGACATGATAAATATTCCCTTACCTTTGATGATCTTCATCAGAATGCACTCCCAGGAATCCCCTGTCCACATTAATGTTTGTTTTGTTCGATAATGTCCATAATTTATGTCCCAAATACCTCCTTTTGTTAGAGCGTTTGGTATACATATCCAAACGCTCATTCTGGTCGATCGTTACTTCGGACAAAAACTTCAAAAAGTTATATTACAGGTCGAAGAAACATTTCAAACTAGGTACACAATCAATCATTAGGATGTTCTTATCATAAATCCTCAATAAAGTTCCAACCAGAGAATTCCTTTGTGTCTTGAGGAGCAACGGAACGCAAGTGGATATCATGTGGAATGAGTGTGACCAGGAAATGGCTGACTGCCAGACACATGGCTCATTCTGCTCTTATTCAGTCCCACAACACAGTAGAAGCCTCATTCACATTTCTATAGATGATTGACATCTAGTGGAAGCCATAGGAAGTGCAACTTCATTCATATCTCAATGGGATTTCAATTGGAACTGTGTTGAAAATCTACCAACCTCAGATTTCTCAATTCCTGTTTTGATCTTCTCGGGATTTTGCCTGAAATATGAGTTCTGTTATACCCACAGACATCATTCAAACAGTTTTAGAAACTTCAGAGTGTTTCCTATCCAATACTAATAATGATATGCATATATTAGCAACTGAGACTGAGGAGCAGACCGTTTACTCTGGGCACCTTATTCATCCAAGCTACTCAATACTGCAGAACAGAAGTTTTAAAATTCGAAAAAATTCTAAACGGAAAAGTGATGCTTGCATTCATATTCGCCCCCTTTGCTATGAAGCCCCCAAATAAGATCTGGTGCAACCAATTACCTTCAGAAGTCACATAATTAGTTAAATAAAGTCCACATGTGTGCAATCTAAGTGTCACATGATCTGTCACATGATCTCATTATATCTACACCTGTTCTGAAAGGCCCCAGAGTCTGGAACACCACTAAGAAAGGGGCACCACCAAGCAAGCGGCACCACAAAGACCAAGGAGCTCTCCAAACAGGTCAGGGACAAAGTTGTGGAGAAGTACAGATCAGGGTTGGGTTCTAAAAAAATATCTTAAACTTTGAACATTCCATTATTAAAAAATGGAAAGAATATGGCACCACAACAAACCTGTCAAGAGAGGGCCAACCACCAAAACTCACAGACCAGGCAAGGAGGGCATTAATAAATCAGAGAGACAACAAAGAGATCAAAGACAACCCTGAAGGAGCTGCAAAGCTCTACAGCGGAGATTGGAGTATCTGTCCATAGGCCAACCTTAATCCGTACACTCCACAGAGCTGGGAGTTACAGAAGTGTGGTCAAAAAAAAGCCATTGCTTTAAGAAAATGTTTTGTGTTCGCCAAAAGACATGTGGGAGACTCCCCAAACATATCAAAGAAGGTACTCTGGTCAGATGAGACCAAAATGTTGCTTTTTGGCCTTGAAGGGAAACACTATGTCTGGTGCAAACCCAACACTCCCATCACCCTGAAAATACCATCCCCACAGTGAACCATGGTGGTGGCAGCATCATGCTGTGAGGATGTTTTTCATCGGCAGCGACTGGGAAAATGGTCAGAATTGAAGGAATGATGGATGGCGCTAAATACAGGGAATTCTTGACGAAAACCTGTTTCAGTCTTTGTCACGACTTTCCGCCGAAGTCGGCTCCTCTCCATGTTCAGGCGGCGTTCAGCAATCGACGTCACCGGCTTTCTAGCCATCGCCACTCCATTTTTCATGTATCCATTTGTTTTGTCTTGTTACATACACACCTGGTTTTCATTCCCTAATCATTTACATGTATTTAGCCCTCTGTTTCCCATCATGTCTTTGTGTGTATTGTTTGTTTGTGTTGTGGATTATTGGCAGGCGCATTACATGTTCTGTGTTTTTGGCACATTATTGTTTTTTTTGTGCTGTATTTTATAGAACGGAATTAAAGTTCCCTACACTCTGCTATCCTGCACCTGACTTCGCCTCCCATACACACCGTTGACAGTCTTGCAAAGATTTGAGACTGGGACGGAAGTTCACTTTCCAGCAGGACAATGACCCTAAGCATACTGCTAAAGCAACACTCGAGTGGTTTAATAAGGGGAAACATTTAAATGTCTTGGAATGGCCTAGTCAAAGCCCAGACCTCAATCCAATTGAGAATCTGTGGTATGACTTAAAGATTGCTGAACACCAGCGGAACCCATCTAACTTGAAGGAACTGGAGCAGTTTTGCCTTGAATTATGGGCAAAAATCCCAGTGGCTAGATGTGCCAAGCTTATAGAGCCATACCCCAAGAGACTTGCAGCTGTAATTGCTGCAAAAGGAGGCTCTACAAATTATTGACTTTGGGGGGGTGAATAGTTAAGCATGTTCAAGTTGTCTGTTTTGTTGTCTTATTTGTAGTTTGTTTCAAAATAAAAAATATGTTGCATCTTCAAAGTGGTAGGCATGTTGTGTAAATCAAATGATACAACCCCGCAAAAATCAATTTTGATTCCAGGTTGTAAGGCAACAAAATAGGAAAAGATAGGTAGGCCTACAGTAGATTGTAGGGATATGAAATGTAGATAGGTAGGCCTACAGTAGGTTGTTACATGTAGTGTATATATGTAGTCCTACAGTAGGTTGTTACTTGTAGTGTAGATAGGTAGGTCTACAGTAGATTGTGGGGAGATGTAATGTAGATGGGTAGACCTACAGTAGGTTGTTGTTACATGTAGTGGAGATAGGTAGGTGAAGAGGGCACGACAAGCCTTTTCCTCCTTATGAGACTGAAAAGATGGGTCCTCAGATCCTCAAATGGTTCTACAGCTGCACCATCGACAGCATCCTGACGGTTTGCATCACCGCCTGGTATGGCAACTGCTCGGCCCCTGACCGCAAGGCACTACAGAGGGTAGTGCGTACGGCCCAGTACATCACTGGCGCCAAGCTTCCTGCCATCCAGGACCTCTTTACCAGGCGGTGTCAGACGAAGGTCCTGAATATTGTCAATGCCTCCAGCCACCATAGTCATAGATTGTTCTCTCTGTTACCGTACGGCAAGCGGTACCGGAGCACCAAGTCTGGGTCCAAGACGCTTCTAAACATCTTGTACCCCCCCAAGCCATAAGACAATTACCTCGACTAACCGGTGCCTCCACACATTGACTCTGTACCGGTACCCCCTATATAGCCTATCTATTGCTATTTTACTACGGCTCTTTAATTATTTGTTACTTTTATTTTTATCTCTTTGGTATTTTTCCTAAAACTGCATTGTTGGTTAAGGGCTTGTGAAATTAATTAGGACATGTATTTGTCATTTGTATGTGGAACTTTATGTGGAACCTGTATTTAGTAGACTCATCCCTTCCTGAGTCGAAGACAATGGGATATAGTTCTGGCACACACACACACACACACACACACACACACACACACACACACACACACACACACACACACACACACACACACACACATGCACACGTGTCTGGATGGCTGGCGGCTGGAGCAGCCAGGTGCCCAGGGACACTACACTACCCCGCTACTACACACACACACACACACGCGTGTGTGTGTGTGTGTGTGTGTGTGTCTGTCTGTCTGTGTGTGTGTGTGTGTGTGTGTGTGTGTGTGTGTGTAGTAGCGGGGTAGTGTAGTGTCCCTGGGCACCTGGCTGCTCAAGTCCCTCCAGCTGCTCTCTGCAGCCCATAGATTTACAGGTGCCACTGACCTTTTCATCAGAGGAAGTCTAGTCAGCTGGCTGGCTGGCTCTTTTCCCCCTTATTCCCCCAAACTTGTTCTTCTGGAAGCCAGGAATCGTTTGATGACTCCATTTTGCAGGCCGGAAGGGGAGCCATGTAGGTGGCCAGCCAGCCAGCCAGTCAGCCAGCCAGCCACCAGCCACCCTCCAGCCAGGCAGCCAGCCACCAGCCAGCCACTAACCACCAGCCAACCAGCATCCAGCCAGCCAGCCAGCAACAAGCCACCAGCCAGCCAACCAGCAATCCAGCCAGCCATCCAGACACCAGCCACTAGCCAGCCAGCCACCAGCCAGCCTGCCAGCCAGTCAGCCACCAAAAAACCAGCCACCAGCCATCCAGACACCAGCCACCAACCAGCCTGCCAGCCAGCCACCAGCTGGCCACCAGCCAGCCACCAGCCAGCCGGTCACCAGCCAGCCTGCCAGCAACCCACCAGCCAGTTACCAGCCAGTCACTAGCCACCAGCCAGCCAGCCTCCAGCCAGCCAGCCAGCAATAAGCCACCAGTCAGCCAACCAGCAAGCCAGCCAGCCATCCAACACCAGCCACTAGCCAGCCAGCCAGCCACCAGCCAGCCTGCCAGGCAGTCAGCCACCAGCAAGCCTGCCGCCAGCCATCCAGACACCAGCCACCAACCAGCCTGCCAGCCAGCCAGCAACAAGCCACCAGCCAGCCACCAGCCAGCAGACTGCCACCAGCCAGCCACCAGCCTGCCAGCCAGCCAGGCAGCATCCGTCCAGACACCAGCCACCAGCCAGCCAGTCAGCCACCAGCCAGCCAGCCACCAGCTAGCCAGCCAGCCAGCCAGCCACCAGCCATCCATCAGCCAGCAAGCCAGCCAGCCAGCCACCAGAAAGCCACTAGCCAGCCAGCAGCCAGCCACCAGCCTTCCAGCCAGCCACCAGCCACCCAACAGCCAGTCAGCCAGCCACCAGCCACCAGCCAGCCGCCAGCCATCCAGCCAGCCACCAGCCAGACAGTGGACTGTGTTTGATTCCCCTCAGCTGGGTCGCAATCATTATGACACAACATCGAAAAACGTTTTGCAACGGAAAACAAGTATTCCTATTGGATAAATTGGTAATCCCTCCTAGCCGGCCACCAGCCAGCCTCTAGCCCCCAGCCAGCAACAAGCCACCAGCCAGCCACCAGCCAGACAGCAACCAGCCAGCCAGCCAGCCAATCATCCAGAGACCAGCCACCAGCAAGCCAGCCTCCAGCCAGACAGTTGACAGCCAGCCAGCTAGCCAGCCAGCCACCAGCAATAAGGCAACAAGCCAGCCAGTCTGCCACCAGCCACTAGCCACCAGCCATCAAAAGATACCAGCCAGCCATCAGCCAGCCACCGGCAAATCAGCCTCCAGCCACCAGCCAGCCAGCCAGCCAGCCACCAGCCAGCCGGCCACCAGCCAGCCACAAGCCACCAACAATAAGCCAGCCAGCCAGCCAGCCAGCCACCGGCCATCCATCAGCCAGCAAGCCAGCCAGCCAGCCACCAGAAAGCCACTAGCCCCAAAACCAGCCAGCCAGCCAGCCGGCAACCAGCCAGCAACACCGGCCACCAGCCAGCCACTAGCCACCAGCCAGCCAGCCAGCATACAGCCACCAGCCAGCCACCAGCCAACCAGCCAGCCAGCCATCTATCCAGACACCAGCCAGCCCACCACCAGCCAGCCGCCAGCCTGCCAGGCTACATCCAGACAGCCACCAGCTAGCCAGGCAGCCAGCGAGCCAGCCACCAGCCACCAACAAGCCAGCCAGCCAGCCACCAGAAAGCCACTAGCCACCAACCAGCCAGCCAGCCAGCCGGCTGACTAGAGGAAGTCTAGTCAGCTGGCTGGCTGGCCCTTTTCCCCCTTATTCCACCCAAACTTGTTCTTCTGGAAGCCAGGAATCGTTTGATGACTCCATTTTGCAGGCCGGAAGGGGAGCCATGTAGGTGGCCAGACAGCCAGCCAGTCAGCCAGCCAGCCACCAGCCACCAACCAGCCTGCCAGCCATCCACCAGCTGGCCACCAGCCAGCCACCAGCCAGCCGGTCACCAGCCAGCCTGCCAGCAACCCACCAGCCAGTTACCAGCCAGCCACTAGCCACCAGCCAGCCTCCAGCCAGCCAGCCAGCAATAAGCCACCAGCCAGCCAACCAGCAAGCCAGCCAGCCATCCAACACCATCCACTAGCCAGCCAGCCAGCCACCAGCCAGCCTGCCAGGCAGTCAGCCACCAGCAAGCCAGCCGCCAGCCATCCAGACACCAGCCACTAACCAGCCTGCCAGCCAGCCAGCCTTCCAGCCACCAGCCAGCCACCAGCCAGCAAGCCAGCCAGCCAGCCAGCCAGCCACCAGCCACGAGCCAGCCACCAGCCAGCCACGAGCAAGTTACCAGCCTGCCGTCCAGCCACCAGCCAGCCACCAGCCAGCAAGCCAGCCAGCCTGCCAGCCACCAGCCACCAACCAGCCACCAGCCAGCCACGAGCAAGTTACCAGCCTGCCGTCCAGCCTTCCAGCCACCAGCCAGACACCAGCCAGAAGCCAGCCAGCCAGCCAGCCAGCCAGCCACTAGCCACCAGCCAGCAAGCCAGCAGCCAGTCAGCCAGCCTGCCAGCCACCAGCCAGCAACAAGATACAAGCCAGCCAGCCACCAGCCAGCCACCAGCCAGCCAGCATACAGCATACAGCCACCAGCCAGCCACCAGCCACCAGCCAGCCAGCCACCAGCCACCAGCAAGCCACCAGCGAGCCAGCCACCAACCAGCCTGCCAGCCACCAGCCAGCCACTAGCCACCAGCCAGCAACAAGATACCAGCCAGCCAGCCACCAGCCAGCCACCAACCAGCCACCGGCAAACCAGCCTCCAGCCAGCCAGCCAGCCACCAGCCAGGCAGCCAGCCAGCCTGCCACTAGCCAGCAACAAGCCACCAACCAGCCAGCCAGCTAGCCACCAGCCAGCCACCAGCCACCAGCCAGCCACCAGCCAGCCAGCCACCAACCAGCCTGCCATCCACCAGCCAGCCACCAGCCACCAGCCAGCAACAAGATACCAGCCAGCCAGCCACCAACCAGCCACCAACCAGCCACCGGCAAACCAGCTTCCAGCCAGCCAGCCACCAGCCAGCCACCAGCCAGCCGGCCACTAGCCAGCAACAAGCCACCAACCAGCCAGCCAGCTAGCCACCAGCCAGCCACTAGCCACCAGCCAGCCAGCCACCAACCTGCCACCAGCCACCCAGCCAGAAACTAGCCAGACACCAGCCAGCCACTAGCCACCAGCCAGCCAGCCACCAACCTGCCACCAGCCACCCAGCCAGAAACTAGCCAGACACCAGCCAGCCAGCCATCCAGACACCAGCCACCAGCCAGAAAGTTGGCCACCAGCAAGCCAGCAACCAGACAGCCAGCCACCAGCCAGACACCAGCCAGCCAGAAACCAGCCAGCCACCAGCCAGCCACCAGCCACCAGCCTGCCACCAGCCAGCCACCAGCCTGCCAGCCAGCCTCCAGCCAGCCACCAGTCAGCCACTATCCAGTTACCAGCCTGCAGGCCAGCCTTCAAGCCACCAGAAAGCCACCTGCCAGCCAGTCAGCAGCCAGCCATTCACCAGCCAGCCACCAGCCACCAACCTGTCACCAGCCACCCAGCCAGCCACCAGCCAGCCACCAGCCAGCCAGCCAGCCATCCAGACACCAGCCACCAGCCAGCCAGCCAGCCACCAGCCAGCCACCAGCAAGCCAGGCTCCAGCCAGCCACCAGCCTGCCAGCCAGCCACCAGCCAGCCACCAGCCTGCCACCAGCCAGCCACCACCATGCCAGCCAGCCACCAGCCAGCCACTAGTCAGCCAAGATCCAGTTACCTGCCGGCCAGCCTTCCAGCCACCAGTAAGCCACCAGCCAGCCAGCCAACCAGCCTGCCAGCCACCCAGCCAGCCAGCCAGCCAGCCACCAGTCAGACACCAGCCAGGCAGCCATCCAGACAACAGCCACCAGCCATTCGCCAGCCAGCCACCAGCCAGCCACCAAACAACCACCGGCAAACCAGCCTCCAGCCAGCCAGGAAGCCACCAGCCAGCAACAAGTCACCAACCAGCCAGCCAGCCAGCCACCAGCCAGCCACCAGCCAGCCAGCATACAGACACCAGCCACCAGCCAGCCAGACAGTCAGCCAGCCAGCCACTAGCCAACCAGCCAGCCACCAGCCTGCCACCAGCCACTCACCAGCCAGTTACCAGCCTGACGGCCAGCCTTCCAGCCACCAGCCAGACACCAGCCAGAAAGCCAGCCAGCCAGCCAGCCACTAGCCACCAGCCAGCACGCCAGCAGCCAGTCAGCCAGCCTGCCAGCCACCAGCCAGCAACAAGATTCAAGCCAGCCAGCCACCAGCCAGCCACCAGCCAGCCAGCATACAGCATACAGCCACCAGCCAGCCACCAGCCACCAGCCAGCCAGCCAGCCAGCCACCAGCCACCAGCAAGCCACCAGCGAGCCAGCCACCAACCAGCCTGCCAGCCACCAGCCAGCCACTAGCCACCAGCCAGCAACAAGATACCAGCCAGCCAGCCACCAGCCAGCTACCAACCAGCCACCGGCAAACCAGCCTCCAGCCAGCCAGCCAGCCACCAGCCAGGCACCAGCCAGCCTGCCACTAGCCAGCAACAAGCCACCAACCAGCCAGCCAGCCGGCTACCAGCCAGCCACCAGCCACCAGCCAGCCAGCCACCAACCAGCCTGCCGTCCACCAGCCAGCCACTAGCCACCAGCCAGCAACAAGATACCAGCCAGCCAGCCACCAGCCAGCCACCAACCAGCCACCGGCAAACCAGCCTCCAGCCAGCCAGCCAGCCACCAGGCAGCCAGCCAGCCTGCCACTAGCCAGCAACAAGCCACCAACCAGCCAGCCAGCCGGCCACCAGCCAGCCACCAGCCACCAGCCAGCCACCAGCCAGCCAGCCACCAACCAGCTTGCCATCCACCAGCCAGCCACTAGCCACCAGCCAGCAACAAGATACCAGCCAGCCAGCCACCAACCAGCCACCAACCAGCCACCGGCCAGCCACGAGCAAGTTACCAGCCTGCCGTCCAGCCTTCCAGCCACCAGCCAGACACCAGCCAGAAAGCCAGCCAGCCAGCCAGCCACTAGCCACCAGCCAGCAAGCCAGCAGCCAGTCAGCCAGCCTGCCAGCCACCAGCCAGCAACAAGATACAAGCCAGCCAGCCACCAGCCAGCCACCAGCCAGCCAGCATACAGCATACAGCCACCAGCCAGCCACCAGCCACCAGCCAGCCAGCCACCAGCCACCAGCAAGCCACCAGCGAGCCAGCCACCAACCAGCCTGCCAGCCACCAGCCAGCCACTAGCCACCAGCCAGCAACAAGATACCAGCCAGCCAGCCACCAGCCAGCCACCAACCAGCCACCGGCAAACCAGCCTCCAGCCAGCCAGCCAGCCACCAGCCAGGCAGCCAGCCAGCCTGCCACTAGCCAGCAACAAGCCACCAACCAGCCAGCCAGCCGGCCGGCCACCAGCCAGCCACCAGCCACCAGCCAGCCACCAGCCAGCCAGCCACCAACCAGCCTGCCATCCACCAGCCAGCCACTAGCCACCAGCCAGCAACAAGATACCAGCCAGCCAGCCACCAACCAGCCACCAACCAGCCACCGGCAAACCAGCTTCCAGCCAGCCAGCCACCAGCCAGGCAGCCAGCCAGCCGGCCACTAGCCAGCAACAAGCCACCAACCAGCCAGCCAGCCGGCCACCAGCCAGCCACTAGCCACCAGCCAGCCAGCCACCAACCTGCCACCAGCCACCCAGCCAGAAACTAGCCAGACACCAGCCAGCCACTAGCCACCAGCCAGCCAGCCACCAACCTGCCACCAGCCACCCAGCCAGAAACTAGCCAGACACCAGCCAGCCAGCCATCCAGACACCAGCCACCAGCCAGAAAGTTGGCCACCAGCAAGCCAGCAACCAGACAGCCAGCCACCAGCCAGACACCAGCCAGCCAGAAACCAGCCAGCCACCAGCCAGCCACCAGCCACCAGCCTGCCACCAGCCAGCCACCAGCCTGCCAGCCAGCCTCCAGCCAGCCACCAGTCAGCCACTATCCAGTTACCAGCCTGCAGGCCAGCCTTCAAGCCACCAGAAAGCCACCTGCCAGCCAGTCAGCAGCCAGCCATTCACCAGCCAGCCACCAGCCACCAACCTGTCACCAGCCACCCAGCCAGCCACCAGCCAGCCACCAGCCAGCCAGCCAGCCATCCAGACACCAGCCACCAGCCAGCCAGCCACCAGCCAGCCACCAGGCTCCAAGCCAGGCCAGCCAGCCACCAGCCAGCCACCAGCCACCAGCCTGCCACCAGCCAGCCACCACCATGCCAGCCAGCCACCAGCCAGCCACTAGTCAGCCACGATCCAGTTACCTGCCGGCCAGCCTTCCAGCCACCAGTAAGCCACCAGCCAGCCAGCCAACCAGCCTGCCAGCCACCCAGCCAGCCAGCCAGCCACCAGTCAGACACCAGCCAGGCCGCCATCCAGACAACAGCCACCAGCCATTCGCCAGCCAGCCACCAGCCAGCCACCAAACAGCCACCAGCAAACCAGCCTCCAGCCAGCCAGGAAGCCACCAGCCAGCAACAAGCCACCAACCAGCCAGCCAGCCAGCCAGCCACCAGCCAGCCACCAGCCAGCATACAGACACCAGCCACCAGCCAGCCAGACAGTCAGCCAGCCAGCCACTAGCCAACCAGCCAGCCACCAGCCTGCCACCAGCCACTCACCAGCCAGTTACCAGCCTGACGGCCAGCCATCCAGACACCAGCCACCAGCCAGCCATCCAGACACCAGCCACCAGCCAGCAATCCAGACACCAGCCACCAGCCAGCCAGCCGGCCACCAGCCAGCCACCAGCCAGCCAGCCAGCCACCAGCCAGCCAGCCACCAACCAGCTTGCCATCCACCAGCCAGCCACTAGCCACCAGCCAGCAACAAGATACCAGCCAGCCAGCCACCAACCAGCCACCAACCAGCCACCAGCCAGCCACAGCAAGTTACCAGCCTGCCAGCCGTCCAGCCTTCCAGCCACCAGCCAGACACCAGCCAGAAAGCCAGCCAGCCAGCCAGCCAGCCAAGCCACCAGCCAGCAAGCCAGCAGCCAGTCAGCCAGCCTGCCAGCCACCAGCCAGCAACAAGCCAGCCAGCCAGCCACCAGCCAGCCACCAGCCAGCCAGCATACAGCATACAGCCACCAGCCAGCCACCAGCCACCAGCCAGCCAGCCACCAGCCACCAGCAAGCCACCAGCGAGCCAGCCACCAACCAGCCTGCCAGCCACCAGCCAGCCACTAGCCACCAGCCAGCAACAAGATACCAGCCAGCCAGCCACCAGCCAGCCAACCAGCCACCGGCAAACCAGCCTCCAGCCAGCCAGCCAGCCACCAGCCAGGCAGCCAGCCAGCCTGCCACTAGCCAGCAACAAGCCACCAACCAGCCAGCCAGCCGGCCACCAGCCAGCCACCAGCCACCAGCCAGCCACCAGCCAGCCAGCCACCAACCAGCCTGCCATCCACCAGCCAGCCACTAGCCACCAGCCAGCAACAAGATACCAGCCAGCCAGCCACCAACCAGCCACCAACCAGCCACCGGCAAACCAGCTTCCAGCCAGCCAGCCACCAGCCAGGCAGCCAGCCAGCCGGCCACTAGCCAGCAACAAGCCACCAACCAGCCAGCCAGCCGGCCACCAGCCAGCCACTAGCCACCAGCCAGCCAGCCACCAACCTGCCACCAGCCACCCAGCCAGAAACTAGCCAGACACCAGCCAGCCACTAGCCACCAGCCAGCCAGCCACCAACCTGCCACCAGCCACCCAGCCAGAAACTAGCCAGACACCAGCCAGCCAGCCATCCAGACACCAGCCACCAGCCAGAAAGTTGGCCACCAGCAAGCCAGCAACCAGACAGCCAGCCACCAGCCAGACACCAGCCAGCCAGAAACCAGCCAGCCACCAGCCAGCCACCAGCCACCATCCTGCCACCAGCCAGCCACCAGCCTGCCAGCCAGCCTCCAGCCAGCCACCAGTCAGCCACTATCCAGTTACCAGCCTGCAGGCCAGCCTTCAAGCCACCAGAAAGCCACCTGCCAGCCAGTCAGCAGCCAGCCATTCACCAGCCAGCCACCAGCCACCAACCTGTCACCAGCCACCCAGCCAGCCACCAGCCAGCCACCAGCCAGCCAGCCAGCCATCCAGACACCAGCCACCAGCCAGCCAGCCACCAGCCAGCCACCAGCAAGCCAGGCTCCAGCCAGCCACCAGCCACCAGCCTGCCACCAGCCAGCCACCACCATGCCAGCCAGCCACCAGCCAGCCACTAGTCAGCCACGATCCAGTTACCTGCCGGCCAGCCTTCCAGCCACCAGTAAGCCACCAGCCAGCCAGCCAACCAGCCTGCCAGCCACCCAGCCAGCCAGCCAGCCACCAGTCAGACACCAGCCAGGCCGCCATCCAGACAACAGCCACCAGCCATTCGCCAGCCAGCCACCAGCCAGCCACCAAACAGCCACCGGCAAACCAGCCTCCAGCCAGCCAGGAAGCCACCAGCCAGCAACAAGCCACCAACCAGCCAGCCAGCCAGCCACCAGCCAGCCACCAGCCAGCATACAGACACCAGCCACCAGCCAGCCAGACAGTCAGCCAGCCAGCCACTAGCCAACCAGCCAGCCACCAGCCTGCCACCAGCCACTCACCAGCCAGTTACCAGCCTGACGGCCAGCCATCCAGACACCAGCCACCAGCCAGCCATCCAGACACCAGCCACCAGCCAGCAATCCAGACACCAGCCACCAGCCAGCCAGTCGGCCAACAGCAAGCCAGCAGCCAGCCAGCCAGCAGCCAGCCACCAGCCAGCCACCAGCAAGCCAGGCTCCAGCCAGCCACCAGCCACCAGCCAGCCCAGCCAGCCAGCCAGCCACCAGCCACCAGCCTGCCACCAGCCAGCCACCAGCCTGCCAGCCTGCCAGCCATCCACCAGCCAGCCACCAGTCAGCCACGTTCCAGTTACCAGCCTGCCGGCCAATCTTCCAGCCACCAGCCAGCCAGCAGCCAGCCAACCAGCCTGCCAGCCACCAGCCAGTCACTAGCCACCAGCCAGCAACAAGATACCATCCAGCCAGCCACTAGCCAGCCACCAACCAGCCACCAGCAAGCCAGCCTCCAGCCAGCCACAGCCACCAGCCAACCAGCATACAGCCACCAGCCAGCCAGCCACCAGCCAGCCACCAGCCATCCACCAGCCTCCAGCCAGCCAGCCAGCCACCAGCCAGGCAGCCAGCCAGCCTGCCACTAGCCAGCAACAAGCCACCAACCAGCCAGCCAGCCGGCCACCAGCCAGCCACCAGCCACCAGCCAGCCACCAGCCAGCCAGCCACCAACCAGCCTGCCATCCACCAGCCAGCCACTAGCCACCAGCCAGCAACAAGATACCAGCCAGCCAGCCACCAACCAGCCACCAACCAGCCACCGGCAAACCAGCTTCCAGCCAGCCAGCCACCAGCCAGGCAGCCAGCCAGCCGGCCACTAGCCAGCAACAAGCCACCAACCAGCCAGCCAGCCGGCCACCAGCCAGCCACTAGCCACCAGCCAGCCAGCCACCAACCTGCCACCAGCCACCCAGCCAGAAACTAGCCAGACACCAGCCAGCCACTAGCCACCAGCCAGCCAGCCACCAACCTGCCACCAGCCACCCAGCCAGAAACTAGCCAGACACCAGCCAGCCAGCCATCCAGACACCAGCCACCAGCCAGAAAGTTGGCCACCAGCAAGCCAGCAACCAGACAGCCAGCCACCAGCCAGACACCAGCCAGCCAGAAACCAGCCAGCCACCAGCCAGCCACCAGCCAGCCACCAGCCTGCCAGCCAGCCTCCAGCCAGCCACCAGTCAGCCACTATCCAGTTACCAGCCTGCAGGCCAGCCTTCAAGCCACCAGAAAGCCACCTGCCAGCCAGTCAGCAGCCAGCCATTCACCAGCCAGCCACCAGCCACCAACCTGTCACCAGCCACCCAGCCAGCCACCAGCCAGCCACCAGCCAGCCAGCCAGCCATCCAGACACCAGCCACCAGCCAGCCAGCCAGCCACCAGCCAGCCACCAGCAAGCCAGGCTCCAGCCAGCCACCAGCCTGCCAGCCAGCCACCAGCCAGCCACCAGCCTGCCACCAGCCAGCCACCACCATGCCAGCCAGCCACCAGCCAGCCACTAGTCAGCCACGATCCAGTTACCTGCCGGCCAGCCTTCCAGCCACCAGTAAGCCACCAGCCAGCCAGCCAACCAGCCTGCCAGCCACCCAGCCAGCCAGCCAGCCACCAGTCAGACACCAGCCAGGCAGCCATCCAGACAACAGCCACCAGCCATTCGCCAGCCAGCCACCAGCCAGCCACCAAACAGCCACCGGCAAACCAGCCTCCAGCCAGCCAGGAAGCCACCAGCCAGCAACAAGCCACCAACCAGCCAGCCAGCCAGCCACCAGCCAGCCAGCCACCAGCCAGCCAGCATACAGACACCAGCCACCAGCCAGCCAGACAGTCAGCCAGCCAGCCACTAGCCAACCAGCCAGCCACCAGCCTGCCACCAGCCACTCACCAGCCAGTTACCAGCCTGACGGCCAGCCTTCCAGCCAACAGAAAGCCACCTGCCAGCCAGTCAGCAGCCAGCCATTCACCAGCCAGCCACCAGCCACCAACCTGTCACCAGCCACCCAGCCAGCCACCAGCCAGCCACCAGCCAGCCAGCCAGCCATCCAGACACCAGCCACCAGCCAGCCAGCCAGCCACCAGCCAGCCACCAGCAAGCCAGGCTCCAGCCAGCCACCAGCCTGCCAGCCAGCCACCAGCCAGCCACCAGCCTGCCACCAGCCAGCCACCACCATGCCAGCCAGCCACCAGCCAGCCACTAGTCAGCCACGATCCAGTTACCTGCCGGCCAGCCTTCCAGCCACCAGTAAGCCACCAGCCAGCCAGCCAACCAGCCTGCCAGCCACCCAGCCAGCCAGCCAGCCCCAGTCAGACACCAGCCAGGCAGCCATCCAGACAACAGCCACCAGCCATTCGCCAGCCAGCCACCAGCCAGCCACCAAACAGCCACCGGCAAACCAGCCTCCAGCCAGCCAGGAAGCCACCAGCCAGCAACAAGCCACCAACCAGCCAGCCAGCCAGCCACCAGCCAGCCAGCCACCAGCCAGCCAGCATACAGCCACCAGCCACCAGCCAGCCAGACAGTCAGCCAGCCAGCCACTAGCCAACCAGCCAGCCACCAGCCTGCCACCAGCCACTCACCAGCCAGTTACCAGCCTGACGGCCAGCCTTCCAGCCAACAGAAAGCCACCTGCCAGCCAGTCAGCAGCCAGCCATTCACCAGCCAGCCACCAGCCACCAACCTGTCACCAGCCACCCAGCCAGCCACCAGCCAGCCACCAGCCAGCCAGCCAGCCATCCAGACACCAGCCACCAGCCAGCCAGCCAGCCACCAGCCAGCCACCAGCAAGCCAGGCTCCAGCCAGCCACCAGCCTGCCAGCCAGCCACCAGCCAGCCACCAGCCTGCCACCAGCCAGCCACCACCATGCCAGCCAGCCACCAGCCAGCCACTAGTCAGCCACGATCCAGTTACCTGCCGGCCAGCCTTCCAGCCACCAGTAAGCCACCAGCCAGCCAGCCAACCAGCCTGCCAGCCACCCAGCCAGCCAGCCAGCCACCAGTCAGACACCAGCCAGGCAGCCATCCAGACAACAGCCACCAGCCATTCGCCAGCCAGCCACCAGCCAGCCACCAAACAGCCACCGGCAAACCAGCCTCCAGCCAGCCAGGAAGCCACCAGCCAGCAACAAGCCACCAACCAGCCAGCCAGCCAGCCACCAGCCAGCCACCAGCCAGCCAGCATACAGACACCAGCCACCAGCCAGCCAGACAGTCAGCCAGCCAGCCACTAGCCAACCAGCCAGCCACCAGCCTGCCACCAGCCACTCACCAGCCAGTTACCAGCCTGACGGCCAGCCTTCCAGCCACCAGCCAGACACCAGCCAGAAAGCCAGCCAGCCAGCCAGCCAGCCAGCCACTAGCCACCAGCCAGCACGCCAGCAGCCAGTCAGCCAGCCTGCCAGCCACCAGCCAGCAACAAGATACAAGCCAGCCAGCCACCAGCCAGCCACCAGCCAGCCAGCATACAGCATACAGCCACCAGCCAGCCACCAGCCACCAGCCAGCCAGCCAGCCACCAGCCACCAGCAAGCCACCAGCGAGCCAGCCACCAACCAGCCTGCCAGCCACCAGCCAGCCACTAGCCACCAGCCAGCAACAAGATACCAGCCAGCCAGCCACCAGCCAGCCACCAACCAGCCACCGGCAAACCAGCCTCCAGCCAGCCAGCCAGCCACCAGCCAGGCAGCCAGCCAGCCTGCCACTAGCCAGCAACAAGCCACCAACCAGCCAGCCAGCCGGCTACCAGCCAGCCACCAGCCACCAGCCAGCCACCAGCCAGCCAGCCACCAACCAGCCTGCCGTCCACCAGCCAGCCACTAGCCACCAGCCAGCAACAAGATACCAGCCAGCCAGCCACCAGCCAGCCACCAACCAGCCACCGGCAAACCAGCCTCCAGCCAGCCAGCCACCAGGCAGCCAGCCAGCCTGCCACTAGCCAGCAGCAAGCCACCAACCAGCCAGCCAGCCGGCCACCAGCCAGCCACCAGCCACCAGCCAGCCACCAGCAAGCCAGGCTCCAGCCAGCCACCAGCCTGCCAGCCAGCCACCAGCCAGCCAGCCACCAGCCACCAGCCTGCCACCAGCCAGCCACCACCATGCCAGCCAGCCACCAGCCAGCCACTAGTCAGCCACGATCCAGTTACCTGCCGGCCAGCCTTCCAGCCACCAGTAAGCCACCAGCCAGCCAGCCAACCAGCCTGCCAGCCACCCAGCCAGCCAGCCAGCCACCAGTCAGACACCAGCAAGCCAGCAGCCAGCCAGCCAGCAGCCAGCCACCAGCCAGCCACCAGCAAGCCAGGCTCAGCCAGCCACCAGCCACCAGCCAGCCAGCAGCCAGCCAGCCAGCCACCAGCCACCAGCCTGCCACCAGCCAGCCACCAGCCTGCCGGCCTGCCAGCCATCCACCAGCCAGCCACCAGTCAGCCACGTTCCAGTTACCAGCCTGCCGGCCAATCTTCCAGCCACCAGCCAGCCAGCAGCCAGCCAACCAGCCTGCCAGCCACCAGCCAGTCACTAGCCACCAGCCAGCAACAAGATACCATCCAGCCAGCCACTAGCCAGCCACCAACCAGCCACCAGCAAGCCAGCCTCCAGCCAGCCACAGCCACCAGCCAACCAGCATACAGCCACCAGCCAGCCAGCCACCAGCCAGCCACCAGCCATCCACCAGCCAGCCAGCCAGTCAGTCAGCCATCCAGACACCAGCCAACAGCCAGCCAGTAAGCCACCAGCCACCAGCAAGCCAGCCTCCAGCCAGAAAGTTGCCAGCCAGCCAGCTAGCCAGTCAGCCACCAGCGACTAGCCACCAGCCAGCCACCAGCCAGCAACAAGATACCAGCCAGCCAGCCACCAGCCAGCCACCGGCAAACCAGCCTCCAGCCAGCCAGCCAGCAAAAAGCCACCAACCAGCCAGCCAGCCGGCCACCAACCAGACACTAGCCATCAGCCAGCCAGCCAGCATACAGCCACCAGCCAGCCACCAGCCAGCCAGCCAGACCAGCCAGACAGCCAGGCACAAGCCAACCAGCCAGCCAGACACCAGCCAGCCACCAGCCTGCCAGCCTGCCAGCCAGCCACCAGCCAGCCACGAGCCAACAAAGAGCAAGTTACCAGCCTGCCGTCCAGCCTTCCAGCCACCAGCCAGCCACCAGCCAGCAAGCCAGCCAACCAGCCAGCCACCAGCCACCAGCCACCAGCCAGCCAGCAGCCAGTCAGCCAGCCTGCCAGCCACCAGCCAGCAACAAGATACAAGCCAGCCAGCCACCAGCCAGCCACCAGCCAGCCAGCCAGCATACAGCACCAGCAAGCCACCAGCCACCAGCCAGCCAGCCACCAGCCACCAGCAAGCCACCAGCGAGCCAGCCACCAACCAGCCTGCCAGCCACCAGCCAGCCACTAGCCACCAGCCAGCAACAAGATACCAGCCAGCCAGCCACCAGCCAGCCACCAACCAGCCACCGGCAAACCAGCCTCCAGCCAGCCAGCCATCCACCAGCCAGGCAGCCAGCCTGCCGGCCACTAGCCAGCAACAAGCCACCAACCAGCCAGCCAGCCGGCCACCAGGCAGCCACTAGCCACCAGCCAGCCAGCCACCAACCTGCCACCAGCCACCAGCCAGCCACCAGCCAGCCAGCCACCAACCAGCCTGCCATCCACCAGCCAGCCACTAGCCACCAGCCAGCAACAAGATACCAGCCAGCCAGCCACCAGCCAGCCACCAACCAGCCACCGGCAAACCAGCCTCCAGCCAGCCAGCCACCAGCCAGACAGCCAGCCACCAGCCAGCCACCAGCCAGCCACCAGCAAGCCAAGCTCCAGCCAGCCACCAGCCAGCCAGCCACCAGCCAGAAACCAGCCAGCCACCAGCCACCAGCCTGCCACCAGCCAGCCACCAGCCTGCCAGCCAGCTGCCAGCCAGCCACCGGTCAGCCACTATCCAGTTACCAGCCTGCAGGCCAGCCTTCCAGCCACCAGAAAGCCACCTGCCAGCCAGTCAGCAGCCAGCCATTCACCAGCCAGCCACCAGCCACCAACCTGTCACCAGCCACCCAGCCAGCCACCAGCCAGCCACCAGCCAGCGGGCCAGCCATCCAGACACCAGCCACCAGCCAGCCAGCCAGCCACCAGCCAGCCATCAGCAAGCCAGGCTCCAGCCAGCCACCAGCCTGCCAGCCAGCCACCAGCCAGCATACAGCATACAGCCACCAGCCAGCCACCAGCCACCAGCCAGCCAGCCAGCCACCAGCCACCAGCAAGCCACCAGCGAGCCAGCCACCAACCAGCCTGCCAGCCACCAGCCAGCCACTAGCCACCAGCCAGCAACAAGATACCAGCCAGCCAGCCACCAGCCAGCCACCAACCAGCCACCGGCAAACCAGCCTCCAGCCAGCCAGCCAGCCACCAGCCAGGCAGCCAGCCAGCCTGCCACTAGCCAGCAACAAGCCACCAACCAGCCAGCCAGCCGGCTACCAGCCAGCCACCAGCCACCAGCCAGCCACCAGCCAGCCAGCCACCAACCAGCCTGCCGTCCACCAGCCAGCCACTAGCCACCAGCCAGCAACAAGATACCAGCCAGCCAGCCACCAGCCAGCCACCAACCAGCCACCGGCAAACCAGCCTCCAGCCAGCCAGCCACCAGGCAGCCAGCCAGCCTGCCACTAGCCAGCAGCAAGCCACCAACCAGCCAGCCAGCCGGCCACCAGCCAGCCACCAGCCACCAGCCAGCCACCAGCAAGCCAGGCTCCAGCCAGCCACCAGCCTGCCAGCCAGCCACCAGCCAGCCAGCCACCAGCCACCAGCCTGCCACCAGCCAGCCACCACCATGCCAGCCAGCCACCAGCCAGCCACTAGTCAGCCACGATCCAGTTACCTGCCGGCCAGCCTTCCAGCCACCAGTAAGCCACCAGCCAGCCAGCCAACCAGCCTGCCAGCCACCCAGCCAGCCAGCCAGCCACCAGTCAGACACCAGCAAGCCAGCAGCCAGCCAGCCAGCAGCCAGCCACCAGCCAGCCACCAGCAAGCCAGGCTCCAGCCAGCCACCAGCCACCAGCCAGCCAGCAGCCAGCCAGCCAGCCACCAGCCACCAGCCTGCCACCAGCCAGCCACCAGCCTGCCGGCCTGCCAGCCATCCACCAGCCAGCCACCAGTCAGCCACGTTCCAGTTACCAGCCTGCCGGCCAATCTTCCAGCCACCAGCCAGCCAGCAGCCAGCCAACCAGCCTGCCAGCCACCAGCCAGTCACTAGCCACCAGCCAGCAACAAGATACCATCCAGCCAGCCACTAGCCAGCCACCAACCAGCCACCAGCAAGCCAGCCTCCAGCCAGCCACAGCCACCAGCCAACCAGCATACAGCCACCAGCCAGCCAGCCACCAGCCAGCCACCAGCCATCCACCAGCCAGCCAGCCAGTCAGTCAGCCATCCAGACACCAGCCAACAGCCAGCCAGTAAGCCACCAGCCACCAGCAAGCCAGCCTCCAGCCAGAAAGTTGCCAGCCAGCCAGCTAGCCAGTCAGCCACCAGCGACTAGCCACCAGCCAGCCACCAGCCAGCAACAAGATACCAGCCAGCCAGCCACCAGCCAGCCACCGGCAAACCAGCCTCCAGCCAGCCAGCCAGCAAAAAGCCACCAACCAGCCAGCCAGCCGGCCACCAACCAGACACTAGCCATCAGCCAGCCAGCCAGCATACAGCCACCAGCCAGCCACCAGCCAGCCAGCCAGACCAGCCAGACAGCCAGGCACAAGCCAACCAGCCAGCCAGACACCAGCCAGCCACCAGCCTGCCAGCCTGCCAGCCAGCCACCAGCCAGCCACGAGCCAACAAAGAGCAAGTTACCAGCCTGCCGTCCAGCCTTCCAGCCACCAGCCAGCCACCAGCCAGCAAGCCAGCCAACCAGCCAGCCACCAGCCACCAGCCACCAGCCAGCCAGCAGCCAGTCAGCCAGCCTGCCAGCCACCAGCCAGCAACAAGATACAAGCCAGCCAGCCACCAGCCAGCCACCAGCCAGCCAGCCAGCATACAGCCACCAGCAAGCCACCAGCCACCAGCCAGCCAGCCACCAGCCACCAGCAAGCCACCAGCGAGCCAGCCACCAACCAGCCTGCCAGCCACCAGCCAGCCACTAGCCACCAGCCAGCAACAAGATACCAGCCAGCCAGCCACCAGCCAGCCACCAACCAGCCACCGGCAAACCAGCCTCCAGCCAGCCAGCCATCCACCAGCCAGGCAGCCAGCCTGCCGGCCACTAGCCAGCAACAAGCCACCAACCAGCCAGCCAGCCGGCCACCAGGCAGCCACTAGCCACCAGCCAGCCAGCCACCAACCTGCCACCAGCCACCAGCCAGCCACCAGCCAGCCAGCCACCAACCAGCCTGCCATCCACCAGCCAGCCACTAGCCACCAGCCAGCAACAAGATACCAGCCAGCCAGCCACCAGCCAGCCACCAACCAGCCACCGGCAAACCAGCCTCCAGCCAGCCAGCCACCAGCCAGCAGCCAGCCAGCCAGCCACTACCAGCCAGCCCAGCCACCAGCCAGCCACCAGCCACCCAGCCAGACACTAGCCAGACACCAGCCAGCCAGCCATCCAGACACCAGCCACCAGCCAGCCACCAGCCAGCAAAGACAGCCAGCCACCAGCCAGCCACCAGCCAGCCACCAGCAAGCAAGCTCCAGCCAGCCACCAGCCAGCCAGCCACCAGCCAGAAACCAGCCAGCCACCAGCCACCAGCCTGCCACCAGCCAGCCACCAGCCTGCCAGCCAGCTGCCAGCCAGCCACCGGTCAGCCACTATCCAGTTACCAGCCTGCAGGCCAGCCTTCCAGCCACCAGAAAGCCACCTGCCAGCCAGTCAGCAGCCAGCCATTCACCAGCCAGCCACCAGCCACCAACCTGTCACCAGCCACCCAGCCAGCCACCAGCCAGCCACCAGCCAGCGGGCCAGCCATCCAGACACCAGCCACCAGCCAGCCAGCCAGCCACCAGCCAGCCATCAGCAAGCCAGGCTCCAGCCAGCCACCAGCCTGCCAGCCAGCCACCAGCCAGCCATCAGCCACCAGCCTGCCACCAGCCAGCCACCACCATGCCAGCCAGCCACCAGCCAGCCACCAGTCAGCCACGATCCAGTTACCTGCCGGCCAGCCTTCCAGCCACCAGTAAGCCACCAGCCAGCCACCAACCAGCCTGCCAGCCAGCCAGCCAGCCAGCCAGCCACCAGCCAGACACCAGCCAGCCAGCCATCCAGACAACAGCCACCAGCCATTCGCCAGCCAGCCACCAGCCAGCCACCAAACAGCCACTGGCAAACCAGCCTCCAGCCAGCCAGGAAGCCACCAGCCAGCAACAAGCCACCAACCAGCCAGCCAGACGGCCACCAGCCAGCCACCAGCCAGCCAGCATACAGACACCAGCCAGCCACCAGCCAGCCAGACAGTCAGCCAGCCAGCCACTAGCCAACCAGCCAGCCACCAGCCTGCCACCAGCCAGTCACCAGCCAGTTACCAGCCTGACGGCCAGCCTTCCAGCCACCAGCCAGCCAGCCATCCAGACACCAGCCACCAGCCAGTCACCAGCAAGCCAAGCTCCAGTCAGCCACCAGCCAGCCAGCCACCAGCTAGCCAGAAACCAGCCAGCCACCAGCCAGCCACCAGCCACCAGCCTGCCACCAGCCAGCCACCAGCCTGCCAGCCAGCCACCAGCAGGCCACCAGCAAGCCAGGCTCCAGCCAGCCACCAGCCTGCCAGCCAGCCACCAGCCAGCCACCAGCCACCAGCCAGCCACCAGCAAGCCAAGCTCCAGCCAGCCACCAGCTAGCCAGCCACCAGCCAGAAACCAGCCAGCCACCAGCCAGCCACCAGCCTGCCACCAGCCAGTCACCAGCCTGCCAGCCAGCTGCCAGCCAGCCACCAGTCAGCCACTATCCAGTTACCAGCCTGCAGGACAGCCTTCCAGCCACCAGAAAGCCACCTGCCAGCCAGTCAGCAGCCAGCCATTCACCAGCCAGCCACCAGCCACCAACCTGTCACCAGCCAGCCACCAGCCAGCCAGCCATCCAGACACCAGCCACCAGCCAGCCAGCCAGCCACCAGCCAGCCACCAGCAAGCCAGGCTCCAGCCAGCCACCAGCCTGCCAGCCAGCCACCAGCCAGCCACCAGCCACCAGCCTGCCACCAGCAAGCCACCACCATGCCAGCCAGCCACCAGCCAGCCACCAGTCAGCCACGATCCAGTTACCTGCCGGCCAGCCTTCCAGCCACCAGTAAGCCACCAGCCAGCCAGCCAACCAGCCTGCCAGCCACCCAGCCTGCCACTAGCCACCAGTCAGACACCAGCCAGCCATCCAGACAACAGCCACCAGCCATTCGCCAGCCAGCCACCAGCCAGCCACTAAACAGCCACCGGCAAACCAGCCTCCTGCCAGCCAGTCAGCAGCCAGCCATTCACCAGCCTGCCACCAGCCACCAACCTGTCACCAGCCATCCAGCCAGCCACCAGCCAGCCACCAGCCAGCCAGCCAGCCATCCAGACACCAGCCACCAGCCAGCCAGCCACCAGCCAGCCACCAGCAAGCCAGGCTCCAGCCAGCCACCAGCCTGCCAGGCAGCCACCAGCCAGCCACCAGCCACCAGCCTGCCACCAGCCAGCCACCACCATGCCAGCCAGCCACCAGCCGGCCACCAACCAGCCACCGGCAAACCAGCCTCCAGCCAGCCAGCCACCAGCCAGGCAGCCAGCCAGCCACTAGCCAGCAACAAGCCACAAACCAGCCAGCCAGCCGGCCACCAGCCAGCCACTAGCCACCAGCCAGCCATCCACCAACCTTCCACCAGCCACCCAGCCAGACACTAGCCAGACACCAGCCAGCCAGCCATCCAGACACCAGCCACCAGCCAGAAAGTTGGCCACCAGCAAGCCAGCAACGAGACAGCCAGCCACCAGCCAGCCACCAGCCAGCCACCAGCCAGCCACCAGCAAGCCAAGCTCCAGCCAGCCACCAGCCAGACAGCCACCAGCCAGAAACCAGCCAGCCACCAGCCACCAGCCTGCCACCAGCCAGCCACCAGCCTGCCAGCCAGCTGCCAGCCAGCCACCGGTCAGCCACTATCCAGTTACCAGCCTGCAGGCCAGCCTTCCAGCCACCAGAAAGCCACCTGCCAGCCAGTCAGCAGCCAGCCATTCACCAGCCAGCCACCAGCCACCAACCTGTCACCAGCCACCCAGCCAGCCACCAGCCAGCCACCAGCCAGCGGGCCAGCCATCCAGACACCAGCCACCAGCCAGCCAGCCAGCCAGCCACCAGCCAGCCATCAGCAAGCCAGGCTCCAGCCAGCCACCAGCCTGCCAGCCAGCCACCAGCCAGCCATCAGCCACCAGCCTGCCACCAGCCAGCCACCACCATGCCAGCCAGCCACTAGCCAGCCACCAGTCAGCCACGATCCAGTTACCTGCCGGCCAGCCTTCCAGCCACCAGTAAGCCACCAGCCAGCCAGCCAGCCAACCAGCCTGCCAGCCACCCAGCCAGCCAGCCAGCCAGCCAGCCACCAGCCAGCCAGCCATCCAGACAACAGCCACCAGCCATTCGCCAGCCAGCCACCAGCCAGCCACCAAACAGCCACTGGCAAACCAGCCTCCAGCCAGCCAGGAAGCCACCAGCCAGCAACAAGCCACCAACCAGCCAGCCAGACGGCCACCAGCCAGCCACCAGCCAGCCAGCATACAGACACCAGCCAGCCACCAGCCAGCCAAACAGTCAGCCAGCCAGCCACTAGCCAACCAGCCAGCCACCAGCCTGCCACCAGCCAGTCACCAGCCAGTTACCAGCCTGACGGCCAGCCTTCCAGCCACCAGCCAGCCAGCCATCCAGACACCAGCCACCAACCAGTCACCAGCAAGCCAAGCTCCAGTCAGCCACCAGCCAGCCACCAGCCAGCCAGAAACCAGCCAGCCACCAGCCAGCCACCAGCCACCAGCCTGCCACCAGCCAGCCGCCAGCCAGCCAGCCACCAGCAGGCCACCAGCAAGCCAGGCTCCAGCCAGCCACCAGCCTGCCAGCCAGCCACCAGCCAGCCACCAGCCACCAGCCAGCCATCAGCAAGCCAAGCTCCAGCCAGCCACCAGCTAGCCAGCCACCAGCCAGAAACCAGCCAGCCACCAGCCAGCCACCAGCCTGCCACCAGCCAGTCACCAGCCTGCCACCAGCCGCCAGCCAGCCACCAGTCAGCCACTATCCAGTTACCAGCCTGCAGGCCAGCCTTCCAGCCACCAGAAAGCCACCTGCCAGCCAGTCAGCAGCCAGCCATTCACCAGCCAGCCACCAGCCACCAACCTGTCACCAGCCACCCAGCCAGCCACCAGCCAGCCACCAGCCAGCCAGCCAGCCATCCAGACACCAGCCACCAGCCAGCCAGCCAGCCACCAGCCAGCCACCAGCAAGCCAGGAACCAGCCAGCCACCAGCCTGCCAGCCAGCCACCAGCCAGCCACCTGCAAGCCAAGCTCCAGCCAGCCACCAGCCAGCCACCAGCCAGAAACCAGCCAGCCACCAGCCAGCCACCAGCCACCAGCCTGCCACCAGCCAGTCACCAGCCTGCCAGCCAGCTGCCAGCCAGCAGTCAGCCACTATCCAGTTACCAGCCTGCAGGCCAGCCTTCCAGCCACCAGAAAGCCACCTGCCAGCCAGTCAGCAGCCAGCCATTCACCAGTCAGCCACCAGCAACCAACCTGTCACCAGCCACCCAGCCAGCCACCAGCCAGCCACCAGCCAGCCAGCCAGCCATCCAGACACCAGCCACCAGCCAGCCACCAGCCAGCCACCAGCAAGCCAGGCTCCAGCCAGCCACCAGCCTGCCAGCCAGCCACCAGCCAGCCACCAGCCACCAGCCTGCCACCAGCCAGCCACCACCATGCCAGCCAGCCACCAGCCAGCCACCAGTCAGCCACGATCCAGTTACCTGCCGGCCAGCCTTCCAGCCACCAGTAATCCACCAGCCAGCCAGCCAACCAGCCTGCCGGCCACCCAGCCAGCCACCAGTCAGACACCAGCCAGCCAGCCATCCAGACAACAGCCACCAGCCATTCGCCAGCCAGCCACCAGCCAGCCACCAAACAGCCACCGGCAAAACAGCCTCCAGCCAGCCAGGAAGCCACCAGCCAGCAACAAGCCACCAACCAGCCAGCCAGCCGGCCACCAGCCAGCCACCAGCCAGCCAGCATACAGACACCAGCCAGCCAGCAGCCAGACAGTCAGCCAGCCAGCCACTAGCCAACCAGCCAGCCACCAGCCTGCCACCAGCCAGTCACCAGCCAGTTACCAGCCTTCCAGCCACCAGCCAGCCAGCCATCCAGACACCAGCCACCTGCCAGCCATCCAGACACCAGCCACCAGCCAGCCAGTCGGCCATCAGCAAGCCAGCAGCCACCAGCAAGCCACCAGCAGCCAGCCAGCCTGCCTGGCAGCCACCAGCCAGCACACCAGCCAGCTTGCCAGCCACCAGCCATTAACCAGCCTGCCACCAGCCTGCCTGCCAGTCAGCCACCAGCCAGCCACCAGCAGCCAGTCACCAGCCTGCCAGCCAGCCTTCTAGCCACCAGCCAGTCGGCCACCAGCCTGCCAGTCAGCCACCAGCCAGCCACCAGCAGCCAGTCACCAGCCTGCCATTCTTCCAGCCACCAGCCAGCCACCAACCAGCCTGCCAGTCAGCCACCAGCCAGCCACCAGAAAGCCACCAGCCAGCCAGGCCAGCCTTCTAGCCACCAGCCAGCCGCCAGCAGCCAGCCAGCCAGCCAGCCTGCTTGCCAGCCACCAGCCAGCTTGCCAGCCACCAGCCATTCACCACCCGGCCACCAGCCTGCCACCAGCCTGCCTGCCAGTCAGCCACCAGCCAGCCACCAGCAGCCAGTCACCAGCCTGCCAGCCAGCCTTCTAGCCACCAGCCAGCCGGCCACCAGCCTGCCAGTCAGCCACCAGCCAGCCACCAGCAGCCAGTCACCAGCCTGCCATTCTTCCAGCCACCAGCCAGCCACCAACCAGCCTGCGAGTCAGCCACCAGCCAGCCCCCAGAAAGCCACCAGCCAGCCAGGCCAGCCTTCTAGCCACCAGCCAGCCTGCCTGCCAGCCACCAGCCAGCTTGCCAGCCACCAGCCATTCACCACCCGGCCACCAGCCTGCCACCAGCCTGCCTGCCAGTCAGCCACCAGCCAGCCACCAGCAGCCAGTCACCAGCCTGCCAGCCATCCTTCTAGCCACCAGCCAGCCACCAGCCGGCCACCAGCCTGCCAGTCAGCCACCAGCCAGCCACCAGCAGCCAGTCACCAGCCTGCCAGCCAGCCTTCCAGCCACCAGCCAGCCACCAACCAGCCAGCAAGCTAGCCAGCTCCCAGCCAGCCAGCCACCAGCAAGCCACCAGTCAGTCAGTCAGTCAGCCAGCCACCAGCTGGCTATACAGTATCTGGTGTGATTGGGAAAGGGGATACCTATTCAGTTGTACAACTGAATGCCTTCAACATTTATCCAACCCCTCTGAATCATAGAGGGTACTTCTTCGGCGCCCGTTGTACAGTGGGTTAGCTGCCTTGGTCAGGGGCAGAACGACATATTTTTACCTTGTCTACTCAGCGATTCAACCAACAACCTTTCGGTTACTGGTCCAATGCTCTAATTGTGAATAACCATCATGTGATACAAACACAGCTGAGTAGGCATTTGGGTCGAAATAAAAATGTGAAGATGATTTTGTCATTAAATCAAAGTATTTCCCCTCAAAAAAATATATTATTTCCGCTTCATGATTGTTGATTCATTTTCAGTTACATGGCACAGTTCAGTGATGTTTTTTCAGAATATTTTATTGAGCAATATTGACACAGTTTTGTAACATAAATTGGTAGCAATAAGTCATTCTGAAATGTTTAACTTCGTTGTGAGCATTGATACCCCTAATATTGCTTTAGTTGTCTGAATTTTGCAGAGAAGCAATACTTCTCGACTCTTATGAATGTTTTCCTACTGTTCAATCTCTTTCGCATAATGTTTTTCAGGAGAAACTCCTATGGGTGTTCCCCCTTGTTACCAAAAGTGTATCAAACAGGTATGTCAGCTTTGGTAGCCCTTTCCTGCAGTCAAATCACCTAATTGCCTTAAGGGTGGAACTTTCGGAATTTCATTATTTCAAAAAACCTGCAGAAATTCCGGTGTCTCTTTGTTAAACAGTTTTGTGAGGTGTATACTTTTTGTTTCAAAGTAGATTTTTTTTAAGACTACCAAGAAACACTTGTGTTTTAAGCACAGTGTTTTACACTGATTTACCCCACTGCAGTAAAAGGTTAATGGATTGGCCCACTGGAGTGATTTAATACACAATTAAATGGATCCCACAGGGCACAGATGTCAATTCAACGTCTATTCCATGTTGGTTCAATGTAATTTCATTAAAATGACGTGGAAACAATGTTGATTCAACTAGTGTGTTCCCTGTGGGGTAGTTCAGGGATTTTACATATTTCAATATTTATTTATTTTTCCTTGAAACCGACTATGAACAAGAGGTGAGTGCAATCACTTAACTATAACTTTAAAACATAATAACTGAACACTGGCCAAAATACATAAGGTGTACGTTCTCCAATAGTAACTCAAACAGAGCCTGGCTATTAACATTTCACACCTGTGGCCGCAAGGCTCATGCTCGCCGTAGCCGATGTGAGTAAGACCTTTGAACAGGTCAACATTCACAAAGCCGCAGGGCCAGACGGATTAACAGGACACGTACTCAGAGCATGTGCTGACCAACTGGCTAGAGTCTTCACTGACATTTTCAGCCTCTCCCTGACACAGTCTGTAATACCTACATGTTTCAAGCAGACCACCATAGTCTCCGTGCCCAATCACACCAAGTAAACCTGTCTAAATGACTATCACCCCGTAGCACTCACATCTGTAGCCTTGAAATGCTTTGAATGGCTGGTCATGGCTCACATCAACACCATCATCCCAAACACCATGGACCCACTCCAGTTCGCATACCGGCTCAACAGATCGCAGATGACACATTCTCTATTACACACCACACTGCCCTTTCCCACCTGGACAAAAAGAACACCTATGTGAGAATACTGTTCATTGAGTACAGCTTAGGGTTCAACACCATTGTGCCATCCAAGCTCATCACTAAGCTAAGGACCCTGGCAATAAACACCTCCCTCCACAAATGGATACTGGACTTCCTGACGGGCTGCCCCCAGGTGGTGAGGGTAGCAACAACACATCCACCATGTTGACCCACAACACGGGGGCCCCTCAGGAGTGCGTACTTAGTCCCCTGCGTTAAGTTTGACGAAAACACCCCAGTGGTTTGCCTGACCAGCAACGACGATGAGACAGCCTACAGAAGGAGATCAGAGACCTGGCAGTGTGGTGTCAGGACAACAACCTTTCCCTCAACAAGACAAATGAGTTGATCATCTACAGGAAAAGCAGGACCAAGCACGCCCCCTTTCTCATCAACAGGGCTGTAGTGGAGCGGGTTGTAGGCTGTTAACTATGATCTGTGTCATCCAACAATAACCCATGGTTACTAGGATCTGTATCATCCAATAATAACCTTGTATGGTTACTATGATCTGTGTCATCCAACAATAGCCCATGGTTACAATGATCTGTATCATCCAACAATAACGCACGGTTACTAGGATCTGTATCATCCAATAATAACCCATGGTTACAATGATCTGTACCATCCAATAATAACCCATGGTTACTAGGATATGTATCATCCAACTATAACCCATGGTTACAATGATCTGTATCATCCAACAATAACCCATGGTTACTAGGATCTGTATCATCCAATAATAACCCATGGTTACTAGGATCTGTATCATCCAATAATAACCCATGGTTACAATGATCTGTACCATCCAATAATAACCCATGGTTGCTAGGATATGTATCATCCAACAATAACCCATGGTTACAATGATCTGTATCATCCAACAATAACCCATGGTTACAATGATCTGTACCATCCAATAATAACCCATGGTTACTAGGATCTGTACCATCCAACAATAACCCATGGTTACTAGGATCTGTACCATCCAACAATAACCCATGGTTACTAGGATCTGTATCATCCAATAATAACCCATGGTTACTAGGATCTGTACCATCCAACAATAACCCATGGTTACAATGATCTGTACCATCCAACAATAACCCATGGTTACAATGATCTGTATCATCCAACAATAACCCATGGTTACAATGATCTGTACCATCCAATAATAACCCATGGTTACTAGGATCTGTACCATCCAACAATAACCCATGGTTACTAGGATCTGTACCATCCAACAATAACCCATGGTTACTAGGATCTGTATCATCCAATAATAACCCATGGTTACTAGGATCTGTATCATCCAACAATAGCCTATGGCTACTATGAAGGTGTGTAAAACATTCCACCACCAACCCTTAATATTTGAGTGAAAATTAGCGCTAGCACCTGAGGGAGGGGCAGCTAAATAACGAGGTGGAAAGGACAAATGTTTTCCTCGTTAGCATATTGGCTAAATCAAACACAGAAACATATTAGCTAATTCAACTGGCCCAAGGGGAAAGGGAAACAATGATTTAACGCTTGCTTATGGCAGCTTTTATGAAAAAGTGGCCCGTCCCTCATATGTGAAACTACCTCAGAGGGTGTTACACTCAGCCGAGGATAGTGGCAGTTGGTTCATGTAGAGTGTCTCTCTCTGTCTGCTTGTCTCTGTTTGTCTGTCTGTCTGATTCAGTTCTGACTCCACCCCGTAGACATCTTATGTCATTCTCACACAAAGTCACGCAAAAAAACACTGTTACTTCTAATGGTCTCCATTGTGTGTGAGGGCACCGAGAGGGGGGAAAGGAGAACCCCAATAAACACACACATTATGTGTTTAACAAGATGGCACGGCCTCTGAAGTGGAGCTCTGTGAAGCCTTGTCCCTTTTCCTGGTAAACACTGAGTTAGTTCTGCCCACCTTCCTCCCATCAACCCTGCTCCAAGCACCTTCTCTCTCACACCATACCTGGGTTCAAATAGTACTTGAAATCTTTCAAATACTTTCAGTGTTTGCTTTAGCCTGCCTGGAGTGCCAGGTGGGTGGGGTTAACAGTTTTTGGACTTTTTTTATTGGTCCATAATCCAGGCAAGCTCAATCAAGCACAGTAAAATGTTTAAAATGATTTGAAACAGTATTTTGAACCCAGGTTTTGCCTTTCTTTCCCACAAAACACCATGGGGATAGTAGCACGGGATCCTCAGGATGGGACGTTACCGCTTTCAGCACTTCCTCGCGTCGACAAAATCCTCTGAAGCCAGCTTGCGTGTTTTATTGCGGCTGGCGAGTATGAAAACAAACTGACCTGCTCGGCACGGCACTTTGATCTTAATTTCCTGGCCGTTATTTACGTGTTTCTCACGAAGTGCTTTTTCTTTCTCACTTGATTACTATTCACTTCCTTGCACATTCTGTCTGACCCAGACAATACATTGTTCTTTAATAGTTGCTCTGGCAGGAAGCTATAAAAGAGCTTTCTAGTCAAATGTTATTATTCCCTCCAAATATGAAGTCGACCTGTGTAGCTGTAACCAAAGTCAATCAGGAGGATAGGTACATAGTAAGAGACAATTGCATGTAAACTGTTTATAAAGGTTACTTTATTGTAAAGTGCTTAAAAGAGACTTAAAGCCAAAGGCTGTATACAAAAAGAACATAGACATAGCTTCATTTTAAAGTCTATAGGATTTCCGTCAATTAAATAATTGATAGCCTTAGATTGTTTCTTAAACTGTCTCACTTTATCACAATCAAATGATGTAATAACATTTTATAACTTATTTTATAGCGTCAAATTATGTTTAACAAGTAATAATACATGACATAATAAAATATTGAATAAAGACATGTTTATTGACAAGAAGTATTTTTCAGATGAGCTCATCTCTGCTGAGGCTAGTTGTGACTCCTTCCTGTGTAGCGAAATGTGATTTATTAGCCGTTTCCTGATCTTTAGTGAAGACTGTTACCCCTGTGTAGCATCTATCCCTCTGACTCTGGACTCCTCCCTTTTGTTCATTGTGTATTTGTGTTAGAAACACACCCAGTCACTGATGAAAATGAATAATTTGTTAAAAAAAATATATATATATATATTTAACATATACAGTGGGGCAAAAAAAGCTTTTAGTCAGCCACCAATTGTGCAAGTTCTCCCACTTAAAAAGATGAGAGAGGCCTGTAATTTTCATCATAGGTACACTTCAACTATAACAGACAAAATTAGAAAAAGAAATTCCAGAAAATCACATTGTAGGATTTTTTATACATTTATTTGCAAATTACGGTGGAAAATAAGTATTTGGTCACCTACAAACAAGCAAGATTTCTGGCTCTCACAGACCTGTAACTTCTTCTTTAAGAGGCTCCTCTGTCCTCCACTCGTTACCTGTATTAATGGCACCTGTTTGAACTTGTTATCAGTATAAAAGACACCTGTCCACAACCTCAAACAGTCACACTCCAAACTCCACTATGGCCAAGACCAAAGAGCTGTCAGAGGACACCAGAAACAAAATTGTAGACCTGCACCAGGCTGGGAAGACTGAATCTGCAATATGTAAGCAGCTTGGTTTGAAGAAATCAACTGTGGGAGCAATTATTAGGAAATGGAAGACATACCACTGATAATCTCCCTCGATCTGGGGCTCCACGCAAGATCTCACCCCGTGGGGTCAAAATGATCACAAGAACGGTGAGAAAAAATCCCAGAACCACACGGGGGGACCTAGTGAATGACCGAGAGAGCTGAGAGCTGGGACCAAAGTAACAAAGCCTACCATCAGTAACACACTACGCCGCAAGGGACTCAAATCCTGCAGTGCCAGACGTGTCTCCCTGCTTAAGCCAGTACATGTCCAGGCCCGTCTGAAGTTTGCTAGAGAACATTTGGATGATCCAGAAGAAGATTGGGAGAATGTCATATGGTCAGATGAAACCAAAATATAATTTTTGGGTAAAAACTCAACTCGTCGTGTTTGGAGGACAAAGAAAGCTGAGTTGCATCCAAAGAACACCATACCTACTGTGAAGCATGGGGGTGGAAACATCATGCTTTGGGGCTGTTTTTCTGCAAAGGGACCAGGACAACTGATCCGTGTAAAGGAAAGAATGAATGGGGCCGTGTATCGTGAGATTTTGAGTGAAAACCTCCTTCCATCAGCTAGGGCATTGAAGATGAATCTTGGCTGGGTCTTTCAGCATATTAAAATAATATAAAATGTATATTCCAAGTCAACCAGCTAAAATAGCAGTGTAAAATACAGTGTCTCTGAATATACTGTATTTCTATTGTATGAGTATAACTTCCAAGTATGGTGAGGTATGGATGAGGTATGGATACGGTATGGATGAGGTGGGAATGAGGTGTGGATGAGGTATGGATGAGGTATGGTGAGGTACGGATGAGGTGGGGATGAGGTATGGTGAGGTATGGATGAGGTATGGATGAGGTATGGTGAGGTACGGATGAGGTACGGATGAGGTACGGTGAGGTACGGATGAGGTATGGTGAGGTATGGTGAGGTATGGATGAGGTATTGATGAGGTATGGTGAGGTACGGATGAGGTATGGTGAGGTATGGTGAGGTGTGGATGAGGTAAGGATAAGGTATGGATGAGGAGGTGATGGTGAGGTATGGTGAGGATGAGGTTATTGATGAGGTATGGTGAGGTACGGATGAGGTATGGAGAGGTATGGTGAGGTGTGGATGAGGTAAGGATAAGGTATGGATGAGGTACGGATGAGGTATGGAGAGGTATTGATGAGGTATGGTGGACGGGTGAGGTATGGAGAGGTATGGTGAGGTGTGGATGAGGTAAGGATAAGGTATGGATGAGGTACGGATGAGGTATGGTGAGGTATGGTGAGGTATGGATGAGGTATTGATGAGGTATGGTGAGGTACGGATGAGGTACGGAGAGGTATGGTGAGGTGTGGATGAGGTAAGGATAAGGTATGGATGAGGTACGGATGAGGTATGGAGAGGTATTGATGAGGTATGGTGAGGTACGGATGAGGTATGGAGAGGTATGGTGAGGTGTGGATGAGGTAAGGATAAGGTATGGATGAGGTACGGATGAGGTATGGTGAGGTATGGTGAGGTATGGATGAGGTATTGATGAGGTACGGATGAGGTATTGTGAGGTATGGATAAGGTATGGATGAGGTAGACCCTGCTACTGAGGGTCAGTGTGGGACCCAATCTGTCCAGGTTTCATTTAATTCATGATTCTGTAGTGTAGATAATATGCTTGCACTCGTAAAGAAGCAGAGGAGAAATTAAGGGAGTGTGTGTGTGTGTGTGTGTGTGTGTGTGTGTGTGTGTGTGTGTGTGTGTGTGTGTGTGTGTGTGTGTGTGTGTGTGTGTGTGTGTGTGTGTGTGTGTGTGTGTGTGTGTGTGAGAGAGAGAGTGTGTTTGTGTGTGTGTGTGTGTGTGTGTGTGTGTGTGTGTGTGTGTGTGTGTGTGTGTGTGTGTGTGTGTGTGTGTGTGTGTGTTGTGTGTGTGTGTTTGTGTGTGAGAGAGCAGTGTGTTTGTGTGTGTGTTTGTGTGTGCATGCTGACCTGCTCGGCACGGCACTTTGATCTTAATTTCCTGGCCGTTATTTACGTGTTTCTCACAAAGTGCTTTTTCTTTCTCACTTGATTACTATTCACTTCCCTCACCATAGCACTAGGTTTCTAGTCCCCTCATCATAGCACTAGGTTTCTAGTCCCCTCACCATATCTAGGTTTCTAGTCCCCTCACCATGCACTAGGTTTCTAGTCCCCTCACCATAGCACTAGGTTTCTAGTCTCCTCACCATAGCACTAGGTTTCTAGTCTCCTCACCATGCACTAGGTTTCTAGTCTCCTCTCACCAAAGCACTAGGTTTCTAGTCTCCTCACCATGCACTAGGTTTCTAGTCCCCTCACCATAGCACTAGGTTTCTAGTCTCCTCACCATAGCACCTAGGTTTCTAGTCCCCTCACCATATCTAGGTTTCTAGTCCCCTCACCATAGCAATAGGTTTCTAGTCTCCTCACCATAGCACTAGGTTTCTAGTCCCCTCACCATGTCTAGGTTTCTAGTCCCCTCACCATAGCACTAGGTTTCTAGTCCCCTCACCAAAGCACTAGGTTTCTAGTCCCCTCACCAAAGCACTAGGTTTCTAGTCCCCTCACCATGTCTAGGTTTCTAGTCCCCTCACCATAGCACTAGGTTTCTAGTCTCCTCACCATAGCACTAGGTTTCTAGTCTCTTCACCATAGCACTAGGTTTCTAGTCCCCTCACCATAGCACTAGGTTTCCCCTCACCATGTCTAGGTTTCTAGTCCCTCACCATAGCACTAGGTTTCTAGTCTCCTCACCATAGCACTAGGTTTCTAGTCCCCTCACCATGTCTAGGTTTCTAGTCCCCTCACCATAGCACTAGGTTTCTAGTCCCCTCACCATAGCACCAAGTATCTAGTCCCCTCACCATATCTAGGTTTCTAGTCCCCTCACCATAGCAATAGGTTTGTAGTCTCCTCACCATAGCACCAGGTTTCTAGTCCCCTCACCATGTCTAGGTTTCTAGTCCCCTCACCATAGCACTAGGTTTCTAGTCCCCTCACCAAAGCACTAGGTATCTAGTCCCCTCACCATATCTAGGTTTCTAGTCCCCTCACCATAGCACTAGGTTTCTAGTCCCCTCACCATAGCAATAGGTTTGTAGTCTCCTCACTATATCTAGGTTTCTAGTCCCCTCACCATAGCAATAGGTTTGTAGTCTCCTCACCATAGCACTAGGTTTCTAGTCCCCTCACCATGTCTAGGTTTCTAGTCCCCTCACCATAGCACTAGGTTTCTAGTCCCCTCCCTCACCAAAGCACTAGGTATCTAGTCCCCTCACCATATCTAGGTTTCTAGGTTTCTAGTCCCCTCACCATAGCACTAGGTTTCTAGTCCCCTCACCATAGCAATAGGTTTGTAGTCTCCTCACCATAGCACTAGGTTTCTAGTCCCCTCACCATAGCAATAGGTTTCTAGTCCACTCACCTTAGCAATAGGTTTGCAGTCTCCTCACCATAGCACTAGGTTTCTAGTCCCCTCACCATAGCACTAGGTTTCTAGTCCCCTCACCATAGCACTAGGTTTCTAGTTCCCTCACCATAGCACTAGTTTCTAGTAGTCTAGTAGTCATTTAGCCAGGTTCATTTGGCATTTGTAGGAACAGGGACTATGGTGGTTTGCTTGAAACATGTAAGTATTACAGATGGGGCCAGAGTTTGAAAATGTCAGTAAATACACTTGCCAGCTGGTCAGCGCATGCTCTGAGTATGCATCCTGGTAATCCGTCTGGCCCTGAAATAGTTACCTGTTTAAAGGTCTTACGCACATTGTCTACGAAGAGCGTAATCACACAGTCATCCAGAACAGCTGTTGCTCTGACGCATGGTTCAGTGTTGCTTGCCTCAAAGCGAGCATAGAAGGCATTTCGCTTTTTGGTGGGTTCGCGTCACTGTGCAGCTCTCAGCTGGGTTTCTTTTTGTAATCCGTGATAGTTTGCAAGCCCTGCCACATCCGATGAGTGTCCGAGCTGGTGTATTAGGATTCAAACATAGTCCTGCACTGACACTTTGCCTGTTTGATGGTTTGTCGGAGGGCATAGCGGGATTTCTTATAACCATCCGGATTAGTGTCCTGCTCCCTGCGAGCTGCTCTAGCCTTTAGCTCAGTGCAAATGTTGCCTATAATCCATGGCTTCTGGTTGGGCTATGTACGTATGATCACTGTGGAGACAACATCGTCAATGTACTTAATAATGAAGATGGTGACTGATGTGGTAACATATTCCAGTCTGTGCTAGCGAAACAGTCTTGTAATTTAGCATCCGCTTAATCTGACCACATCCGAATTGAGTGCATCACTGGTACTTCCTGTTTGAGCTTTTGCTTGTCAGCAGGAATCAGGACAATAGAGTTATGGTCTGTTTGCCAAATGGAGGGTGGGGGAGAGCTTTGTATGCATCGCTGAGTGTGTAGTAAAGGTGATATGGAGTTTTTAACCCTCTATTTGCACAGGTGACATGATGGTAGAAATGAGGTGAAACTTATTTCAGTAATTCACCAGACACTAGGAGCGCCGCCTCCGGATAAGCATTTTCTTGTTTGCTTATGGCCCTATACGGCTAGTTGTGTGAGGTCTTTGTACCAGCATCGGTGTGCGATGGAAAATAGACAGCTACGAAAAATACTGTCTTGGTAAATAGTATGGTCTACAGCTTATCATGAGGTACTCCAACTCAGGCGAGCAGAACCTAGAGACTTCCTAGATATTAGAGATTGCGCATCAGCTATAGTTAATAAAGAGACACACCCCCCCTCCCAATCTTACCGTACTCTGCAGTTCTTTCCTGCTAATGCGTAGAAAACCCAGCTAACTGTATATTATCCATGTCCTGGTTCAGCCATGACTCCGTGAAGCTTAGTGTATTACAGTTCTTAATGTCCCGTTCAAGTGTCAGGGATTAAGGCCTGGTCCGGGATATTCAATGACTTTCGCCTGCGACTCATTGAAGTGGAAGTCCTCGTCCAAATAGAGGTGATAGCAGTTCTGTTGTCCAGAAGCATTTTTCGATCATGAGCTCGTTTCGGAAACATTAAGCACAAAAATACGATCAGCACCAAAAAAATACACAAAAAAAATCACAATTGGTCAGGAGCCCGTAAAATGGACGCCATCGCGTGAGGCCAGCCATTGCATGTTTGAAAATCAGCAGTTTGATAGCAGAACGAGTGTTTGGGAATCTAAGAGTTGGGCTTGGAGTGAGCTTTTCCCCCTGGATGACAGGTCCAGGAAGGAAGGAACCTCTGGCCTTTATTTATAACACATAGTTTCATCTGTGGGATTTTCAAAGGGTGGAGGCTTTGGCCTTTTCCCATTCCATAGCGTTTGTTTTGGCTTTTTTTTGTGAGTCTCTGACAATGTATTGGTTTCCGGAGCGACACTTCTCTAGGCCCGCGTTCCCTAGGATGGTGTTTACTACTTAAAAGACTGCTGAAGTGTTATTGTTGGACATGGAGAGTGTGATGGGGTTTATGCGATTGTTTCTTGTCCTCTGACTATTTTCCAATAAGGTCCACCTAGAGAAGGATAGTGAAAAATGACCTTGGCATTCAGACCTTGAAACAATTGTATGTTGAAAGGGGGTCTCTGGTGTGGCAAATCATTAGTCTTTCTGTCGAAAATATCCTTTTGTTTTTTTCCTAGTGAAATTCCATGTGAGCTTTTTAACTTGGATTAGAACAACTGAGAGACAGTAATGGATGTGTTGTTCTATTGTACAGGATAACACATAATAAACATCTGTATAGTTCATCCTTTGTTGAAAGGGGACAGAAAGTTAGTATTTAAACACACACAGATACACACACACACCTTGTCCCTTTGTCGGCTGTCCCAGGCCTAGTCACCGGTGGCACCATCAACCATCATTAAGCCAAGACAGCGGGTGACAAATTAGCCCTTCATCAAAGGCCATATAATTTGGAAGCTGTATCATCCGAGGACAAACAGTGGTGTCAGCTGACACTGTCAACCTATCAACCTCTCCCCTCAGGGGATAGGACCACCCATACACACCCCCATACCCAATCACAGCCTTCCCTCTAGGGGAAGTTGCCCATACATGCTGATCTTGGGTCAGTTTTTCATTTCTACCACTAATGTCTACGGTTAGGATTGGGGGAGAGGAAGCTCTTCCCAGTTCTGTACTTAGGGGAAACGCCCCCCGAAGCATCATGGAAAGGCCCTTTCAACTTGTTAACTGAGCTCAACCCGTGTCACCTTTGTCACGGGTGTCACGCTCCTTGTCAAAGCTAAGGTAATTGGTTCCTCACAATCTGCTTTCTTCTCACTAGTGTGGGTCAGTTGACTGGTGTAACTTACATTTCTCTTGCCCTCAATGGTCTTTGGGGGGTTTATTAAGGTCTAAAGGTTTGTACGTATGAGTGATGGACTGTAGCTTCACGTAGCTTCTTATGCTTCACTAAGTCGTGGCTGAACGACAACATGATCAACATACAGCTGGCTGGTCATACGCTGTATCGCCAGGACAGAACAGTGGTGTCTGGTAAGACAAGGGGCGGCGGACTATGTATTTTTGTAAATAACAGCTGGTGCATGATATCTAAGAAACTAAAATCCGTTTTACCAAATTCATATCAGCATGTTAAATGTGCAACCAGAGGGGAAATAACTCTGGACCACCTTTACTCCACACACAGAGACGCATACAAAGCTCTCCCTCACCCTCCATTGGGCAAATCTGACCATAATTCTATCCTCCTGATTACTGTATACAAGAAAAAATGAAAGCAGGAAGCACCAGTGACTCAATCAATAAAAAAGTGGTCAGTGAAGCAGATGCTAAGATACCGGACTGTTTTGACAGCACAGACTGGAATATGTTCTGGGATTCCTCCGATGGCGTTGAGGAGTACACCACATCAGTCACTGGCTTCATCAATAAGTGCGTTGATGACGTCATCCCCACATCAACCGTAAGTACATACCCCAACCAGAAGCCAGGCATCATCCACCCTGAGCTTAAGGCTAGAGCTGCCGCTTTCAAGGAGTGGGACTCTAACCCGGAAGCTTATAAGAAATCTTGCTATGCCCTCCGATGAACCATCAAACAGGCAAAGAGTCATTTCAGGACTAAGATCGAATCGTACTACACTGGTTCTGACGCTCGTCTGATGTGGCAGGACTTGCAAACCATTACAGACTACAAATGGAAGCACAACTGAGATCTGCCCAGTGACACGAGCCTACCAGACATGCTAAACTACTTCTATGCTCGCTTTGAGGCAAATAACACTGAAACATGCATGAGAGCACCAGCTGTACTGGAAGACTGTGTGATCACGCTCTCCGCAACCTATGTGAGTAAGACCTTTAAACAGGTCAACATTCACAAGGTTGCAGGGCCAGACGGATTACCATGACTTGTACTGCGAGCGTGCGCTGACCAATTGACGTGTTTTCACTGACATTTTCAACCTCTCCCTGTCCGAGTCTGTAATACCAACATGTTTCAAGCAGACCACCATAGTCCCTGTGCCCAAGAACACTACGATAACCTTCCTAAATGACTACCGACACGTAGCACTCATGTCTGTAGCCATGAAGTGCTTTGAAAGACTGGTCATGGCTCACATCAACACCATTATCCCAGAAACCGTAAACCCACTCCAATTTGCATACCACCCCAACAAATCCACAGATGACGCAATCTCTATTGCACTCCACACTGCCCTTTCCCACCTGGACAAAAGGAACACCTACAGTGCCTTGCGAAAGTATTCGGCCCCCTTGAACTTTGCGACCTTTTGCCACATTTCAGGCTTCAAACATAAAGATATAAAACTGTCCTCCTGATTACTGTATACAAGAAAAAATGAAAGCAGGAAGCACCAGTGACTCAATCAATAAAAAAGTGGTCAGTGAAGCAGATGCTAAGATACCGGACTGTTTTGACAGCACAGACTGAAATATGTCCCACTCCATGAATAATTTTGCACGCCCATTCCTAACTACTTAGTACCAATTAAGAAAATTCTTAACTACTTAGTACCAATTAAGGTCATCCTAACTACTTAGTACCAATTAAGACCATTCCTACCTACTTAGTACCAATTAAGACCATTCCAGCCTACTTAGTACCAATTAAGACCATTCCTACCTACTTAGTACCAATTAAGACCATTCCTACCTACTTAGTACCAATTAAGACCATTCCTACCTACTTAGTACCAATTAAGACTATTCCTACCTACTTAGTACCAATTAAGACCATTCCTACCTACTTAGTACCAATTAAGACTATTCCTACCTACTTAGTACCAATTAAGACCATTCCTACCTACTTAGTACCAATTAAGTGATAACTAGGGTGAGGTCATTTCCTTTTGCCACGTCATTTCTAAGTTGCAGCCTGGTCAATATCTGGCTTTCAAATACAAACTTCACCTAAAAATGACAAATAACAAATTATTTTATCATAAAATCAAAATATCTTATTACTATTTCTTCATAGTAAGCAGGAAAGCACCTCAGCTGGTGCGTATCACTCCACTCCTGATACCATAGAAATAGAATGAGTTTACCAGTCAAATTGCCAGGGTTAAAGCACCCAAGCCCGTTCTATTCATTGTATTTCTATGCTTGACACACTCCTGTCCTCCTCCACCCTGCATCGCGCTGCTTAAATTCATTAAGAAAAGGTGCCAGTTACCATTGGACCCTGGAGAAATCAAACGAGGCAAATTACAGACTTCGTTTTGTTTTAGGTAATTCTGACAGGGGACGGCTGTGGGAACTGGGGTGGGTTGGGGGGGCAAGGGGCTGGAGGGGGGGATATGATGTAAACAAGATGGTGATGTCTGATAAAAGGGCTCCAATGACGAATTGCTGATCGTGTCTAGGGATAGAGGTGAGTGAGGAAGTAAATTGATTAGCCTTTTTTTTACCCAAAACATCCATCTTGGGAGTGGTGGGCTGAGGGATGGAGGGAGGGAGGGATGGAGGGAGGGGTTAAATTAGCTGGGATCCACCCTCGCTGACGTACTGATTGCTCCGGGGGGCCCTGAACAGAAGAAATGGCCCGCTCTGCTCGTTTATACCCTGGCACACATACACGCTCGCACAGACACACACACTCACTGAAACCCTTGTACACACACACACACACACACACACACACACACACACACACACACACACACACACACACACACACACACACACACATACATACATACATACATAAGGGTCAAAATAATGGAAACATGAGTAAAAGATTTAATTAAGCAATTAAGATCCCATCTTAATAAAAATGCTGGGCAGGCCATTATTTTGGCTATGCCCCCATAGGATGGCAATGCCCTTATCCACAGGGCACGAGTGGTCACTGAATGCTTTGATGAGCATGAAAACTATATGACAGGGCCGTTTGAGTCACCAGCTCACAACCCAGTTGAAAGCGTATGGTAGATTCTTGAGCGGTGCCTGAGACAGCGTTTTCCACCACAAATCAACAAAACACCAAATTATGGAATTTCTCATGACAGAATATTTCCAATCGATTTCAAGACATTTGTAGAATTTAAAACAAAGGTGCATTGAAGCCGTTCTGGCTCGTGGTGGTCTAAGTGGGGCGGCAGTGTAGCCTAGTGGTTAGAGTGTTGGACTAGTAACCGAAAGGTTGCAAGTTCAAATCCTCGAGCTGACAAGGTACAAAGCTGTCATTCTGCAACTGAACAAGGCAGTTAACCCACTGTTCCTAGACCAGTTAACTCACTGTTCCTACACCAGTTAACCCACTGTTCCTAGGCTGTCAATGAAAATAATAATTTGTTCTTAACTGACAATAAGACACCATGTTAGTGGTGCCTTTATTTTGGCAGGTACTTACTGTACATACACTCCCCTAAATGTGTATTTGGACATTGAAGCTAAAACTTGTAATTCGGCTCTATACTCCAGCATTTTGGATTTGAAATCATGTGTTTTATACAAGGCGACACAATGTCACTTTTTACTTGAGGCTATTATCACACGTAAAAAGAAGTGTTCAGTAAATGTGACTTCAAAATGACACAGGACATTATTTACCATTCATTTCTATTGAGTACAAAATAATCCAAAACACAACCAAAACAAACTGCAAATACATCCATGTTTCTACATCACAAGCTTGATGTAGTCATTGCATGCTAGGAATAAGGGAGCAAATACTAAACTTTTGACTAAATTCAATACACTATAAGGGAATTTGTCCAAATAGTTATGACACCTTCAAATAGGGGGACTAGTTAAATAGTGTGTTTTCATTTCTAAAGACTTAAACAGATATGTATAAAACATACCATCAAATAAATAAATGATGACATTATGTTCTATCGCCTCAAATCCAAAATGCCAGTTTTAGCTTCACTGTCTAAATAAATACGTAGGTGAGTGTACACACACACACACACACACACACACACACACACACACACACACACACACACACACACACACACACACACACACACACACTAACTTCTACAGATGCACAATCGAGAGCATCCTGGCGGGCTGTATCACCGCCTGGTATGGCAACTGCACCGCCCTCAACCGTAAGGCTCTCCAGAGGGTAGTGAGGTCTGCGCAACGCATCACCGGGGGCAAACTACCTGCCCTCCAGGACACCTACACCACCCGATGCTACAGGAAGGCCATAAAGATCATCAAGGACATCAACCACCCGAGCCACTGCCTGTTCACCCCGCTGTCATCCAGAAGGCGAGGTCAGTACAGGTGCATCAAAGCTGGGACCGAGAGACTGAAAAACAGCTTCTATCTCAAGGCCATCAGACTGTTAAACAGCCACCACTAACATTGAGTGGCTACTGCCAACACACTGTCAATGACACTGACTCTACTCCAGCCACTTTAATCATGGGAATTGATGGGAAATGATGTAAATATACCACTAGCCACTTTAAACAATGCTACCTTATATAATGTTACTTACCCTACATTGTTCATCTCATATGCATACGTTGATACTGTACTCTATATCATCGACTGCATCCTTATGTAATACATGTATCACTAGCCACTTTAACTATGCCACTTGGTTTACATAATTATCTCATATGTATATACTGTACTCGATATCATCTACTGTATCTTGCCTATGCTGCTCTGTACCATCACTCATTCATATATCCTTATGTACATATTCTTTATCCCCTTACACTGTGTATAAGACAGTAGTTTTTTTTGGAATTGTTAGTTAGATTACTTGCTCGTTATTACTGCATTGTCGGAACTAGAAGCACAAGCATTTCGCTACACTCGCATTAACATCTGCTAACCATGTGTATGTGACAAATATTTTTTTTTGATTTGATTTGATTTGATTTGATTTGACACACATACACACATACACACACACACACATACACACACATACACACACATACACACACATACACACACATACACACACATACACACACATACACACAAGTACACACACATACACACGTACACACATATACACACAGAAACACACACACACACACACACACACACACACACACACACACACACACACACACACACAGACACACACAGACACACACAGACACACACAGACACACACAGACACACACAGACACACACACACACACACACACACACACACACACACACACATACACACACAGACACACACAGACACACACACACACACACACACACACACACACACATACACACACACACACACACACACACACACACACACATACACACACACACACACACATACACACACACACACATACACACCCACAGCAGAGTTAGAAGTGATCAGACTCTTTACCAATCATCACTTGTCTTTTAAAAGGTCAACTCTTTTCTTACGGTAGGTTTTTGTCATGACATTTTGATGAAACATCTGAAAATCATTAAAGCCTATCAGCCTTAAAACGTCCCACTTCTTTAAAACATACTATTTATTAATTTCCTTATTTCCCATTAGTTACTGTTTTTCTGCTTATTTCAGGTTGGAATTAATACTTATTCCCAAATCAACATATTATCTTTCAATATCTATTGAAGACCAATTTAATGCATGATTGTTATATTTGTGACTAATAATCAATGGTTTATACTGTATGTATGAACAGATTTAAAAAAGAACAGACTTGATAAATGTCTGATTTTAAATTAAATGTAATTTATGCACACATGAATGTACCTTACCCATTTTATTCAGTTCTTTACCTACCGTGCAAGGTAATTACTTTTGAGAGCAGTGATTTATCCGGGGGGGAGTGGGGGGTTGCGCCCACATTAGTTAAAAATCTGCAATTACTTACAGTAGCTCAATATCTTTCCCCATTAGATCAGCCTCAGAAAGGTTTCTGCATGGCTTGTTGAACAGTAAAGGTTTGGCTTCAGAGGCTCCTTTCATATTTCAGTCCAGTGAGACATACCTTTGTTGATGATTTGGCGGTCATGCATAATGTTAAGAGCGCTTCATAGCCCGTAGTGCATAGATTCTACTGACAGGAAACCGTTTCTAGGGATTTCTCATTTCTCTCTGGGATGTCTTTTTCAATGGCTTTTTTTCCCCCAAAACCTAACTAGCATAACATGTCACGGCTCGGGTTCTGTATCGCTCCAAAATGATTAGGTCAAGTATTTAAAGTAACAAAACATTTGCGACACCTTCCTAATATTGAGTTGCACCCCTTTTTTTTGCCCTCGGAACTGGGCATGGACTCTACACGGTGACGATAGCGTTCCACAGGGATGCTGGTCCATGTTGACTCTACACTGTGACGATAGCGTTCCACAGGGATGCTGGTCCATGTTGACTCTACACGGTGACGATAGCGTTCCACAGGGATGCTGGTCCATGTTGACTCTACACTGTGACGATAGCGTTCCACAGCGATGCTGGTCCATGTTGACTCTACACTGTGACGATAGTGTTCCACAGGGATGCTGGTCCATGTTGACTCTACACTGTGACGATAGCGTTCCACAGGGATGCTGGTCCATGTTGACTCTACACGGTGACGATAGCGTTCCACAGGGATGCTGGTCCATGTTGACTCTACACGGTGACGATAGCGTTCCACAGGGATGCTGGTCCATGTTGACTCCAATGCTTCCCACATTTGTGTCAAATTGGCTGGATGTCCTTTGGGTGATGGACCATTCTTGATACACACGGGAAACTGTTGAGTGTGAAAAATCCACTTTTTTTGGTTACTATGTGATTCCGTACATGTTATTTCATAGTTTTGATGTTATTCTATTGTTCTACGATATATAGTAAAAATAAAGAAAACCCTGGAATGAGGAGGTGTATCCAAACTTTCGACTGGTACTTTGTGTATATAAATGTATATATATATATATAGAGAGAGAGCGAGAATAATATTACAATGCAAAACGCAATGTATATATATATATGCAACTCATTTATATATATATATATATATACATATATATTGTCACGCCCTGGCCTTAGTTATCTTTGTTTTCATTATTATTTTGGTTAGGACAGGGTGTGACATGGGTGATTTATGTGTTTTTTCTTATCTAGGGGTTTTGTAGATTTATGGGGTTGTGTTCAGTTTAGTTGTCTAGGTAAGTCTATGGTTGCCTAGAGTGGTTCTCAATCAGAGGCAGGTGTTTATCATTGTCTCTGATTGGGAACCATATTTAGGCAGCCATATTCTTTGGGTATTTTGTGGGTGATTGTTTCCTGTCTTCCTTGCACCAGTTAGGACTGTTACAGTTTTCACGTTTATTGTTTTGTAGTTTGTTCATGTTTGAGTTTTCTTATTAAAAAACCATGAACTATAACCACGCTGTGTTTTGGTCCGCCTCTCCTTCCTAGGAAGAAAGCCGTGACAGATATATACATTTGCGTTTTGCATTTCTAGGGAAACAATTGCGAGCACATTTTAACGACTTATCGACTCACATGAAGTATCTTCATTATTATATTCATACATTTCTTTGGGACAATTTTCCACCTGGCCAAGAGTAAAATCATTCAAATTCTTTTCCTGTACTGTGATGGTGGTGTGTGATTGGAGAAGTCCTGGTTCGTTAAGCCTGTGGCCTGGGGGCTTGTTTGTATTAATGGAATAGATCAATAGACCTCTCTTCCCACTGCCTTACAGTAAAGGTGCTTAAGTATTTATGAATTAATTGACTTCCTCCATCCAAATAAGAGCCCATCGTGTGAGTCGGGATGCGGACGGAGGTCACAGGCTCTCTGGGTATTGGGGGTAATAAATATGCACTTTTTTACCACACAATAACCTATGGAGCTGGCAGCTACCACAGCGTAATTTATGGGCGTGGAGCTGCCCAAGATGGAAGGATAAGGCCACTCCAAATATTGGCTGGATGTCCTTTGAATTTTTAGCAAGGCACTTATAGTACATAATTTCATGTTATTTTTTTACCTTTATTTAACTAGGCAAGTCAGTTAAGAATAAATTCTTATTTTCAATGACAGCCTAGGAACAGCAGGTTAACTGCCTGTTCAGGGGCAGAATGCCAGATTTGTACCTTGTCAGCTCGGGGGTTGGAACTTGCAACCTTCCGGTTACTAGTCCGACTCTCTAACCACTAGGCTACCCTGCCACCTCTACACTCTAACCACTAGGCTACCCTGCCACCTCTACACTCTAACCACTAGGCTACCCTGCCACCTCTACACTCTAACCACTAGGCTACCCTGCCACCTCTACACTCTAATCACTAGGCTACCCTGCCACCTCTACACTCTAACCACTAGGCTACCCTGCCGCCCCATCGTAGTTATAAAATGGTTGAAATAAAGAATACAGAATGTGTATCATTCTCTACAGTATGTAGAGAGGTGAATAAAGTTTCCAGAAACTATTCTTTCAAAAGATGGCTAGCTGAGGCAAAATTATTATTAAAAGCACCAATTTTGTCTATTATGGGACCAGAGTCATAATCCGCTGAGGCAATGAGAGGAAGTGAAGTTTAATTTCAGAGATTTGACTACTTTCCAGAAGTTCGCTGGATTCCCACTATATTCATAGAAACAGTTCAAGAAGTACAGTACAAGACACACCTACTCATTCCAGGGGTTTTCTTTATTTTTACTATTTTTTACAATGTGGAATAATAGTCAAGACTATTATAAACTATGAAATAACACATATGGAATCATGTAGTAACCAAAAAATTGCTAAACAAATCAAAACATATTTTATATTTGAGATTCTTCAAAGTAGCACCCTCTTGGCATTCTCTCAACCAGCTTCATGAGGTAGTCACCTGGAATGCTTTTCCAACAGTCTTGAAGGAGTTCCCACATATGCTGAGCACTCATTGGCTGCTTTTCCTTCACTCTGTTATAGACAAATCAAATCAAATCAAATTTTATTTGTCACATACACATGGTTAGCAGATGTTAATGCGAGTGTAGCGAAATGCTTGTGCTTCTAGTTCCGACAATGCAGTAATAAAAAGCAAGTAATCTAACTAACAATTCCAAAAAAAACTACTGTCTTATACACAGTGTAAGGGGATAAAGAATATGTACATAAGGATATATGAATGAGTGATGGTACAGAGCAGCATAGGCAAGATACAGTAGATGATATCGAGTACAGTATATACATATGAGATAAGTATGTAAACCAAGTGGCATAGTTAAAGTGGCTAGTGATACATGTATTACATAAGGATGCAGTCGATGATATAGAGTACAGTATCAACGTATGCATATGAGATGAACAATGTAGGGTAAGTAACATTATATAAGGTAGCATTGTTTAAAGTGGCTAGTGATATATTTACATCATTTCCCATCAATTCCCATGATTAAAGTGGCTGGAGTAGAGTCAGTGTCATTGACAGTGTGTTGGCAGTAGCCACTCAATGTTAGTGGTGGCTGTTTAACAGTCTGATGGCCTTGAGATAGAAGCTGTTTTTCAGTCTCTCGGTCCCAGCTTTGATGCACCTGTACTGACCTCGCCTTCTAGATGACAGCGGGGTGAACAGGCAGTGGCTCGGGTGGTTGATGTCCTTGATGATCTTTATGGCCTTCCTGTAGCATCGGGTGGTGTAGGTGTCCTGGAGGGCAGGTAGTTTGCCCCCGGTGATGCGTTGTGCAGACCTCACTACCCTCTGGAGAGCCTTACGGTTGAGGGCGGTGCAGTTGCCATACCAGGCGGTGATACAGCCCGCCAGGATGCTCTCGATTGTGCATCTGTAGAAGTTTGTGAGTGCTTTTGGTGACAAGCCGAATTTCTTCAGCCTCCTGAGGTTGAAGAGGCGCTGCTGCTCCTTCCTCACGATGCTGTCTGTGTGAGTGGACCAATTCAGTTTGTCTGTGATGTGTATGCCGAGGAACTTAAAACTTGCTACCCTCTCCACTACTGTTCCATCGATGTGGATAGGGGGTGTTCCCTCTGCTGTTTCCTGAAGCCCACAATCATCTCCTTAGTTTTGTTGACGTTGAGTGTGAGGTTATTTTCCTGACACCACACTCCGAGGGCCCTCACCTCCTCCCTGTAGGCCGTCTCGTCGTTGTTGGTAATCAAGCCTACCACTGTTGTGTCGTCCGCAAACTTGATGATTGAGTTGGAGGCGTGCATGGCCACGCAGTCATGGGTGAACAGGGAGTACAGGAGAGGGCTCAGAACGCACCCTTGTGGGGCCCCAGTGTTGAGGATCAGCGGGGAGGAGATGTTGTTGCCTACCCTCACCACCTGGGGGCGGCCCGTCAGGAAGTCCAGTACCCAGTTGCACAGGGCGGGGTCGAGACCCAGGGTCTCGAGCTTGATGACGAGCTTGGAGGGTACTATGGTGTTGAATGCCGAGCTGTAGTCGATGAACAGCATTCTCACATAGGTATTCCTCTTGTCCAGATGGGTTAGGGCAGTGTGCAGTGTGGTTGAGATTGAATCGCACTGCACACTGCCCTAACCCATCTGGACAAGAGGAATTTTTTACAGAAGCATGCTACATTGCAGACCAATCCAAACTCGTATCTCGGCATGTCCAGCCCATCAATTATCTCAGCCAATCAAATAAAACAATTCCATATGCAAGCTAAACATTCCCCCTCCCCCAAATGTCTTTGACTAAAGAATTGATAATAATAATGCTGTTTTCAACTTATATAGCACTATTCATTACAGAAATACATCTCAAAGTGCTGTAAAGCAACAACTTAAACAACTTGAAAGTAACTTAAAAACAACATCATTAATCATCATGAGTTAATCGACGGTCAAGAGACTGAAGGTTGAGAAAGATCATGGCTTCAGTGAGGTCAGCGGAGGGAGGTCGTCACCAAAAGGTAGAGGCGGGAGCAGACAGGTAGCAACATGTACAGCAACTCTCTGCCTGGGGCGACCTCACGGCACCATGGTAACCACGGAATTGAAGTATTATGTGTGTGTGTGTCCATTATGACAGATCCATTCTGGTTTGGTGAAGGTCATCCTCATTGTGACAAACGCTGTAATAACTGTGCTGACAGATTGCATTGGAGTCTGTATATGTTTATTCTCTGCTGTGGTGCTCTGGTGAAAAACCAATCACCCGCCCTACCTCTGTTGTCCCATTCCACTTCAATGGCTGTGCGAAGTTCCTGGATATTGGTGAGAACTGGAACAAGCTGTCATACACATCAATCCAGAGCATCCCAAACGCGCTTAATGGGTGTTGCATGTCATGGAAGAACTGGGACATTTTCAGTTTTCAGGATTTGTGTACAGATCCTTGTGACATAGGGCTGTGCATTATCATGCTAAAATATGAGGTGATGGTGGCAGATGAATGGCACGACAATGGGCCTCAGCATGTCGTCATGGTATCTCTATGTATTGAGGTCAAGACCCTGGTGAAGATGACGAGCACGCAGACAAGCTTCCCTGAGACGGTTTATGACAGTTTGTGAAATTCTTCGGAAGTGCAAACCTACAGTTTCATAAGCTGTCCGGGTGGCTGGACTTAGACGATCCCGCAGTTGAAGAAGTCGGATGTGGAGGTCCTGGGCTGGTGTGGTCACACGCGGTCTGTGGTTGTGAGGCCGGTTGGACTTACTGTCAAATTCCCCAAAATGACAATATGGTAGAGAAATAAATTTTTTGTCCATCAATTCTTTGGCCACAGCTCTGGTTGGCATTCTTGCAGTCGTCATGCTAATTGCACACTATCTCAACTTGAGATATCTCCCTCAAAACATGAGACATCTGTGGAATTGTGTTGTGTAACAAAACTGCACATTTAAGAGTGGTCTTTTTTTGACGCCAGAACAAGGTGTACCTGTGTAATGACCATGCTGTTTAATCAGCTTCTTGATATGCCACACCTGTCAGGGGGGTGGATTTTTTTCGGAAAAGGAGAAATGCTCACTAACAGGGATGTAAACAAATGCGTGCAATTGTTTAGTAAAGCGGCAATCCTTAACTGAAACGCAAAGTGTATTCCCCGCCACAGTTTCGGTAAAAAGCTGAGGGATCGGCCTAGACAAACGTAACCACTTTTAAATCCATAGAATACACTATGGATGCATGGACTGACCATCCATGATATAACAAATTATAGTTTTAACCATGTTTTTAGGCTATAGAGTGTTTGCATTTACTTTGTTTACAACGTTGGAGTAAATGTGGAGTTTTCTTACTTGTGAATTTTATTTTCTACTTTCATGTGGATGTGGAAGTTCACCTGTGGAAAAAAATCACCTGAAAATCCTAGTTGATGTTTGACATGTAAAACAACACCTTCAAATGTTAAAATCTCACTTTCACATATGTAATTGCATGTTCACATGTGTAAAACAATCATGTTTAAAAATCTAATTTACACTTTCAGATGTGAAAAACTGGCATTCACATGTGGAATTGCAATTTCACATGAAAAACAATCACTTTTTCACATATGAAACTGCAAATTAGATTTTTACATATGATTGTTTTACACATGTGAAAATGCAATTCCACATATGAAAGTGGAGTATTTCACGTGAAACTGCATATCCAATTCTCACATTAAAGTTTTGAACATGTGAAAATGCAATTCCACATGTGAAGCTGCAATTCACATGTGGAGGTGAAAACATGGTGTTCTCCTCAAAAGGTGGTGTTAAAATGTGAACTCTAAATATAATACAGTACATGTGATGCTGGAGAGATATTTTGTTGCCATTGTAGAATGTGAATTTAATATTAGACAAATTACCATTTGATTAAAGACTGCTATTTGGGGGGGGATATACAAATATTATATATTTATTTTTTATTCTGGGGAGGTTTGGACATATTCACAGTCTGTACTTTAAGCCATCTAAATCATGTGATGTCATCCGTTTGGTTTTGTACGCAGCCCCTGTGCTGAAGGCTCTCTCGACACTTGGGTGGTATCGAGCTGTTAGCCCAGTATAAAGGGGAAACATGTTGAACAAGCTTCTTCCTTGCCACGGTCAAGTGACTGTGGGAGTAGGTTTGGCAACCAACCACCCAGACAAAACAGTGTGGCCTGCCACCACTTATGACAGAGGGAGAAATTAGAGGCTATGGGGACTCTTTCTCCGAGTGGGGTTGTCTTTCTGCTAAAAACACTGCCCCTAAAATTCATTATATCTCCTCTTTAAAATAAGTTAACTTTACATTTTTTTTTCTTATTTCTGAAATGGGATCCTGAAACGGTTATACAAAAGGAATCTCCTTTTCCTCTAAAGGAATTGCGTTTTACTTTTTTTGGGGGGGAAAGATCTTTTTTTTTTATTTGCCGCTAGCCACGCGGCCTGCCAGTGTCCAGCTGTGGTATTATCTCCCGGCGATTTAGGTGAGACCACACCTTTAGCCCTTTAACCTCAACGCAGCAACCAGACAAGAAAACCATATGTGTTTTTAGGAAAACTCGCTTTTAAAAATGCATCTTATACATGTACAGTCATGGCCAAAAGTTTTGAGAATGACACAAATATTCATTTTCACAAAGTTTGCTGCTTCAGTGTCTTTAGATATTTTTTGTCAGATGTTACTATGGAATACTGAAGTATAATTACAAGCATTTCATAAGTGTCAAAGGCTTTTATTGACAATTACATGAAGTTGATACAGAGTCAATATTTGCAGTGTTGACCCTTCTTTTTCAAGACCTCTGCAATCCGCCCTGGCATGCTATCAATTAACTTCTGGGCCACATCCTGACTGATGGCAGCCCATTCTTGCATAATCAATGCTTGGACTTTGTCAGAATTTGTGGGTTTTTTGTAGCGCTCACCTTGTCTTCTCCAGGACAAGCTTTTTTCCGGACGCCACAAACAATCGGAAAGGGGATTCATCAGAAAAAATGACTTTACCCCAGTCCTCAGCAGTCCAATCCCTGTACCTTTTGCAGAATATCAGTCTGTACCTGAAGTTTTCCCTGGAGAGAAGTGGCTTCTTTGCTGCCCTACTTGACACCAGGCCATCCTCCAAAAGTCTTCGCCTCACTGTGCATGCAGATGCACTCACACCTGCCTGCTGCCATTTCTGAGCAAGCTCTGTACTGGTGGTACCCCGATCCCGCAGCTGAATCAACTTTAGGAAACGGTCCTAGCGCTTGCTGGACTTTCTTAGGCACCCTGAAGCCTTCTTCACAACAATTGAACCGCTCTCCTTGAAGTTCTTGATGATCCGATAAATGGTTGATTTAGGTGTAATCTTACTGGCAGCAATATCCTTGCCTGTGAAGCCATTTTTGTGCAAAGCAATGATGACGGCATGTTTTTCCTTGCAGGTAACCATGGTTGACAGAGGAAGAACGATGATTCCAAGCACCACCCTCCTTTTGAAGCTTCCAGTCTGTAATTCGAACTCAATCAGCATGACAGAGTGATCTCCAGCCTTCTCCTCGTCAACACTCGGACCTGTGTTAACGAGAGAATCACTGACATGATGTCAGCTGGTCCTTTTGTGGGCAGGGCTGAAATGCAGTGGAAATGTTTTTGGGGGGATTCAGTTCATTTGCATGGCAAAGAGGGACTTTGCAATTAATTGCAATTCATCTGATCACTCTTCATAACATTCTGGAGTATATTCAAATTGCCATCATACAAACTGAGGCAGCAGACTTTGTGAAAATTAATATTTGCGTCATTCTCAAAACCTTAAAAAATAACAGTTCACATCCTCCACCACTAATACCAGCCACCTACATTGAAAATGAAACTTGTGGATATGAATATTGTTAATAAATACTGCATACTATTAATAAATACTGAATACTATTAATACATACTGAATACTGTTCATGTTCAGTCCAGGATCAACTCAGTGTTCAGTATATAGTAACAGTGTTCATGTTCAATCTTTTTAGGGAAGTCATTTGTAGTTTTCACACAGCCATTTTTCTTTTTTGGGGAAGTCATTGGTAGTTTTCACACAGCCATTTTTCTTTTTTGGGAAGTCATTGGTAGTTATCACACAGCCATTTTTCTTTTTTGGGAAGTCAGTGGTAGTTATCACACAGCCATTTTTCTTTTTGGGGAAGTCATTGGTAGTTATCGCACAGCCATTTTTCTTTTTGGGGAAGTCAGGGGGTGTATAATAAAGCTTGTGATCATAGGAGTCAATCCTATGTGAGGATGAGAGTGCGTAATCCTTTCACAGACTGGAGCACAACAGTAGAGATGGTGGATAAGAATATTTCCCTGATAAAGCATTGAAATTTCATGATCATTTTCCAGTAGGCCTTCCTCCCTCTTTTGACTTATTTTGTTGTTTCTTTGTGTGTAAATATAATGTAATATAATATAACGCAATATAATATAATGTATTATCATATAGTGTAATATAATGTAAAATACTTTAATGTAATGTAATTGTATGTAATAGAATGTAATATAATATAATATGTAATATAATGTCATGTCATGTAATGTAATATAATGTAATATACTATAATGTAATTGAATATAATATGAAATATAATATAATGTAATATAATATGTAATATAATATAATTTAATGTAAAATAATATGTAATATATTATAATACAATGTAATATAATATAATTTAATATAATGTAACATAAAATAATGTAATATAATATAATGTAATTTAATACAATATAATATGTAATATAATATAATGCAATGTAATATAATATAATGTAATAAAATATAATATAATGTCATATAATATAATGTAATATACTATAATATAATGTAATATAACGTAATTTAATGTAATATAATATAATGTAATATATTGTAATATAATTTAATATAATTTAATATAATTTAATGTAATATAATGTAATATATTGTAATATAATTTAATATAATTTAATGTAATGTAATATAATATTATGTAATTTAATATAATATAATGTAATATAATATAATATAATATAAGGTGAAATACTCAGAGTGATGCATTTACTTTATGTATACGGTACATACAGTGATATGAATACAGCTTCTCTACACAGGTTCATAACTGAAACAGGTGCAATATAATATGTAATATAATGTACTGTATTGTAATATAATATAATTTAATATAATATCATGTAATATAATATATGCCTTTTAGCAAATACTCTTATCCAATAGTCATAGATTTTTGTGTAGGGTGCCGTTTTTCGGATGGGATGTTAATGTCACGCCCTGACCTTAGAGCTTTTTAGGTCTCTATTTTGGTTTGGTCAGGGAGTGAGTTGGGTGGGCATTCTATGTTCTTTTTTCTATGTTTTTGTATTTCTTTGTTTTGGCCGGGTATGGTTCTCAATCAGGGACAGCTGTCGTCTCTGATTGGGATCCATACTTAGGTAGCTTTTTTCCACATGGTTTTTGTGGGTAGTTCATTTCTGTTTAGTGTTTTGCACCTTACAGAACTGTTTCGGTTATTCTCTTTGTTATTTTTGTTATTGTGTTCAGTTTCAATAAAAAGCACTTCCCACGTTGGGCTTTGGTCCGAATCCTCTTCCTCAGACGGCGAAAACCTTTACAGTTAAACAGCTGTCCTGACTCTCTGTGGTGATAAATAAAATCCCATGGCGCTTATTGTAAGAATAGGAGTGTTAACCCCGGTGTCATGGCTAAATTCCCAACCTGGCCCCGTTCCATCATGGCCACCTAATCATCCCCCTCATTCCTAATTGGCATATATCACTCCTCTCCTCTCCAGCTGATGTGTGGTGAGCATTCTGGCACAAAATGGCCACCGTGCATCACCCAGGTGGGTGCTACACATTGGTGGTGGGTGAGGTGAGTGTCCCCCTACTATGTAAAGCTCTTTGAATATCTCAGTTGGTAGAAAAGTGCTATATAAATCCAATCAACAATTATTATTATTATTGTTATTATTATTGTTATGTTTGCCGTTGTTTACGGTCTCTCATGCCAACAGACACAGTACACAGACTCACACACACCTGTCATAGCGTGGTGGCAATGGTGGGGTGTGTGTGTGTGTGCACACGTGTGTGTATATGTGAGCTTGTGAGTGTGTTCACATGTGTGCGTATGAATGGGGGGGGTTCTACGCAACTCTCTCTGGCCTATCTGCATCCTCCTTGGTTTGCCTCCCATTTCCGTGAGACGGCTTAAAAATAACATCTGCTCCCCCGAATCTTTAGTTTCCTCTTCCTGGCACACTATGACATCGATCAGGAGCCTTCCTAGGATTCCTATCTCCTCCTGCGACAGACGACTAAGAGAAACTAGCATCAAAAAAGAAGGACACAACGTTATGTCTTCTTTTCATTTACATGTATATAGCAGCTGGATTGTTTTAGCTGTGGAGACTAGAGAACGTTCACAAAAGCACCTGCTTTGGCCCACTTAGCCAGCACCTGAGATAAAGGGTTAATATTTCCTACAACTCGCCCACCCGCCCTGGAAAACCTATGTTTACTCGCCCACCCGCCCTGGAAAACCTATGTTTACTTTCCTCAATGGCAACAGATAACAACAACTGCTCTGGGAACTGAGTCCATAAACTTCCATATCAATTCACGAGACAATTATCTCCATATACACCAAAGCAAACGAACTCTAACAAAGAAATGCATGGTAAGCTGTTTTGTGACATTTATAGCAACCATTGGTTTTGGGGCTGTGTGTGTCGACGGTTTTAGATCAGTGTGTCCTGTTTCTCACTTCAGCGTGAGTGGATTGGATGATGTTTGAAACATGGAAATCTCTACGTAATCCCAAGCATTTCTGTGTGGTCAACAAAATGAAAGCTTCTGGAGTTCATCACCACAGCTTGGTGTTTCGGGTTTGTTTCTCCGTTGGGGAGGAACCAAACGGAAGGCACCAGGGGAGAAAGCCACGCCAAGGACTGCAGACTGCAGACTGAAAATGCAGACAAGAACATGTGTTCTCTTTCTCAGGCCGCAACCTGCCATGCTCAGTCCTGCCATTGGTTATTAATTGCTACTTCAACTATTTTTAGGTGGGAATGGTTAATAAATAACAAGAGTCCACCTGTGTTTCCTTTGAAATCAACCACAGACGGGTCGGGTGGAAGATATGCTGTTGTAAAGGAATAATCCACATTTGCCATGACCAGCAATAGAACTGTTTGAAAAGAAAGCCTGTGTCTGAAATCTTTCAAGGCATTGAGGATGAGGAGGATGAGCTCACATTTCGTTTTCATTCCACGAGACAGATTATAATATGCTGTATGAAAAACGAAATTGTAGCCGTAAAAAACAAACATGTAATTCTGTATTGGTTCGATACATTTGCTTTCCTTCCTGGAGATATGCTTCACTTTGCCAGTTCTCTGAAACATTCAGTAATAATCTATTTAAGGTGATTCACGTTGAACCCACCTCCCCGGGATCTCTAACCCAGGATTGAGAGTCTTTTCCTGGAGCTGATCTATTTTTCTCCCCCCCCGGCTGCTCGCCGGAGGCGGTGGCTCCCTGCGCTATGCTAGCTAGCTTCACAGATATTTCCTGAGGAAAACACATCACCCCAGGCTAGGCCTTAGGATGCTGAGGCAGCACTGCCGCAATCCACAGCCTGTCTCTCCCCCTCTCTCTGCTAGACTCCCAGCGCCCAAGTCAGTCAGAATCCCAGAAACACATAACGACCAACCCTTGTTGGAAATAATTACAAATCAATACACTTAATTGCTTTTACGATATGAAAATACTGGACCGTAGGAAAAATTCAATTTAAATGATAGGGCGCCCTTTAGCATGTCGAAGACTGGGGAGTGCAGAGTAAAATACTCAGAGTGATGCATTTACTTTATGTATACGGTATATACAGTGATATGAATACTGCTTCTCTACACAGGTTCATAACTGAAACAGGTGCTTTTTACTGTGCAAGAGGTTGACAGGGTCGAAAAAGCAGTAACACAGGCTCTGAATACAGGCTCTGATTTATGTAGGTTGAGATATGAGAAAAAGACACGGGGCCTTAGGCAGCCTTTCTTGTAGGACAACGGAAGTTGAATTGAAAATGTCTCTGTAATAATATTGAAAATAATTGGTGTACATGTTGAGATGTTAGGTTGAGACGACATGGTTTTCTTTTTGTGAACGCTCTAGTTTTAGAAGGTCTATTGTCGGCTGCTGGAGTTTCCAAGATTCAACATGTCAAATCTTAGCAAAAGACTTGAGACAAGAAGGATCCTTTTAGCCAATCAGAGAAGAGTGCGCTTGACGTTCTGTTTTAAGCCAAGCAGCTAGCGAGCTCGCCAAGCAGACATCTAGCTAGCTATTTTATTGCAGTTGGCAAGCTTGCTGATAATTCTCTGTCAAGTCACATAGTATGCCCTGTTTCTGGTGCTCGCAATTAATGATACTCATTTATTACAACACCTTGCTACAACACCACGCTACAACGCCACGCTACAACGCCACGCTACAACGCCACGCTACATTGCCACGCTACAACGCCACGCCATGGAAATGTTCTCAACAGGGCGTCTCGTGTTTTTGATCTGAATGTCCCGTCGATAATCAGGGGTCGGTTGCACTAGTTGGTCATAAGTGGATCGTCAGTCTACGTAAGACGTAAAATGATGATTATTTAACTTTTTATATGTCACTTTTATCTAACTAGGCAAGTCAGTTAAATTAAGAACAAATTCTTATTTACTTATTTACCCCGGCCAAACCTGGACGACGCTGGGCCAATTGTGCACCGCCCTATGGGACTCCCGATCACGGCTGGATGTGATACAGCCTGGACGTATGCGCTCTACACTGTACCTAAAACGTATACCTGTTGCTCCTCCTAGGCGCAAGCCCTTCCATCTGCTACGCTTGGATTGTTGGGAAAGACACATAACTAAGCATTTCACTGTTCACACGGAACCCAAACCGGCTGCGAGCGTGCGCCATCGTGAATAAATGTATTTTGTCCCCCTACACCAAACGCAATCACGACACACAGGTTATAATAGCAAAACAAACTCTGAACCAATTCATTTGGGGACAGGTCGAAAAGCATTAAACATGTATGGCCATTTAGCTAGTCCTACTTAGCTAGCTTGCTCTTGCTAGCTAATTTGTCCTGGGATATAAACACTGAGTTGTTATTTTACCTGAAATGCACAAGCTCCTCTACTCTGCCAAGTAATCCACACATAAAAAGGCCAACAGAATCGTTTCTAGTCATCTCTCTTCCTTCTAGGCTTTTTCATCTTTGAACTTATATGGTGATTGGCATCTAAACTTTCATAGTATTACCACGACAACTGGCAAAACAGTTCGTCTTTCAAACACCCACGTGGGTATAACCAATGAGGAGATGGCACATGGGTACCTGCTTCTATAAACCAATGAGGAGATTGGAGAGGCAGGACTTGCAGCGCGATCTGCGTCAGAAATAGAAAGGAGTTCTATTTCAACCCTTGGTATCACAGACGCTCGTTGGCGCTCGCAAGCAGTGTGGGTGCAATATTTGAATAACATGGATTTCTACATTTTTTTTTTTTTGACGCTCGATGTGTCCGGTCTGGTCAGCATGTTAGTCTACACCTGTTGTTTACGAAACATATGACAAATACAATTTGAATTGATTTGACAAAAGTACGTTGCATAACAGCACTGTTGACATGGACATGCTGTTGCATGAGCTAGTAGGGGCAGCCTTTTCCGGGGGTCAAGAGTATCTGTCTATGTTGCACTCCTGTCCTTCTCCCTAAATCCCCACAACCACTGAAACTTCTTCAATGTCGTTGCAAGCTGCAGAGCAAAAGAAGACAAGATGATGTGTTTAATGTTGAAAAGGAGTCACTGGGTCCTGTGGACAGATAGTAAAACAGGGAGGACATGTTAAACGTAATGATACAGATGTGTCAGGAAATCCCTTTAACCCCCTTGCCTTCTTCTCATCCTCCCAGTTTCCACCAACAACAGTAGCAGCACCTACAGACCCAAGGTTTGTCTGTGTGTCTGTCGTGTTCCCTTTACGAAATGTTAGTCAGAACAAAGTACTAGAGAGAGAGAGAGAGAGAGAGAGAGAGAGAGAGAGAGATTGCTAGTTCAAATAATATCAAATTTGCTTGGTTACATAGTTGGTTAGCAGATTTATTTGCGAGTGTAGGGAAATGCTACAGGTTCTGCTGTGTTGGAAACTTAAATAAGGAATTATGAAATGATAGTAGATTAATGACAAAGTAGAAATGATGCTATTTTCTGGTATACCGTATACTGTACTGAGAAACCAGCTCACCGGTTTAGACTGAATATGGTTCTGAAGCATTGCTTTCTGCAATCTCTTCAAAACACGTCTTCATTCACAAACCTCTGATAATAATATTTTGGTCTGGATTTTTTATTTAAAACATTTGATCATTATAAGTGTACACTTCTCCAAATGAAGTCTTCTGGCAGCTTCCCTCTGGCATATCTTCTGCTCCTGTGATATTTTCCTCTCCAGCCTTCCCATTCATCACCGCTGCCACTTGAAGAGGCCCCGTACATGGAGATCTAATAACTTACATGGATCATAAGTTAGTCAACCCACAGGGAGTTCATTGGTAAAAGTTTACAGGCCACAGTGTATAATAACATAAGGGAATATAATACATTATATTCTTAAATGTTCGGTTTATAGTCAGACAGGATAGTCAGACAGAATAGTCAGAGGCTGTGTTTAGTCAGACAGCATAGTCAGACAGGATAGTCAGACAGGATAGTCAAACAGTATATTCAGACAGGATAGTCAGACAGGATAGTTAAACAGTATAGTCAGACAGTATAGTCAGACAGTATAGTCACACATTATAGTCAGACAGTATAGTCAGACAGGATAATCAGACAGTATAGTCAGACAGTATAGTCAGACAGTATAGTCAGACAGGATAATCAGACAGTATAGTCAGACAGTATAGTCAGACAATTCCATCTCTTTCCTCTTTTAGGTGTGTGTGTGTGTGTGTGTGTGTGTGTGTGTGTGTGTGTGTGTGTGTGTGTGTGTGTGTGTGTGTGTGTGTGTGTGTGTGTGTGTGTGTGTGTGTGTGTGTGAGACCTTTTGAGGTCTATTTCAGCTAAACTTTTGCTCCAATTCCTGCCTTTAAAACCAGTGATCTGCCTGCTCCCTTTCACTTACTGTAGTCCATTCACCAATCTCCAAAGCCGTATGTCCTGAGAACACAAAATTCTAGATCTATCTACTCTGAACAGTGGAAATGGACCACATCTATCTACTCTGAACAGTGGAAATGGACACCGATTTTCTATGAAATATACGTTGTGAGACACATATCCATCTCTGTTGGGTGCCGTTCAGTACAAAACAAGTTCTCCCGACAGGAAGGGTCGAATGTCCTCTGATTTGACAGACACGTTCCCATTGGAGTCCCACAGGTTAAAGAGGTGTGTGTGGGAGGGGAGGGGGGGGGCAGTGGAGGAAAGCCCAAAGGCCCAGCTGGCTGGCTGGCTGGCTGGCTGGCTGGCTGGCTGGCTGGTTGGCTGACTGGCTGGCTGGCTTGCTGGATGGCTGACTGGCTGGCTGAGTGGCTGGATGGCTGGCTGGCTGGCTGGCTGGCTGACTGGCTGGTTGGCTGACTGGCTGAGTGGCTGGATGGCTGGATGGCTGGCTGGCTGGCTGGCTGGCTGGCTGGCTGGCTGGATGGCTGACTGGCTGACTGGCTGGCTGGCTGACAGGCTGGCTGGATGGCTAGCTGGCTGACTGACTGGCTGGATGGCTGACTGGATGGCTGACTGGCTGGCTGGATGGCTGACTGCCTGGCTGACAGGCTGGCTGACTGGCTGGATGACTGACTGGCTGGCTGGCTGACTGGTGTCTCGGGGTGCATATGGCATTTGCAGGAAGCCCAGACTCCAGCAGCAGTAAGGGTGTGGGCTCTCCCTGGCCGCACAGATCCAGTTTCCACATTCTTCCTATCGCCACACCTTAAACCTTAATTGTCTGGCCACAGACCACACAACGCTGCAGCAAGCATTTAGTTGCGGACCCAGTCAGTAACTTGGTGTTTCGTGTAGGACAGGAGTTAGAAACGTCAGAGAAATCCTTTTCAGAATTGCGAAATGTTTTTCTCATTTTTAAATCTCTAACATTCCGGAAAATGAATTTGGGTACGTTTGTTTGTTTAAACACCCTCGAAATCAGTTTCATTTTAGATTTGACACTGTAAAATAGAAATAGAGATAAGCGTGTTATTTCTTAAGCGTTTTGACACACTGAATGGCTTTTTAATTCTACTATTCTCATTCTGAAAGATCGCCCTGAAATACGAAGGCAGATATAATAGTTTGCCATCCTCTCCAAGAGTTGCTTAGTGAAGTGGGCACTCACATACAGTATATCATGGCTAATGGCGTCATTTTCGCACCATCTATTTCAAATGAGCCCTACCTTTTGAATTTACAGCACTCGGGAGTCTATAAAAAAAATCTGGTGAGAACATCATTTTCCTGGATGTCAGGCATTTCTTACTCCCTCCTCCTCCTCCTTACTCTGTTGTTTCTGATCAATAAATTTCTATTTTCTCCCACACACAAGGTTTCCTATTCAATACAGCTGCCACTGGGTTTAAAAACATAGAAGCATTATCCATGTATTATTGGCTGTTACTATGATTTATCTGCCTAGACACCCACTGTTGAAAACAGGTTTTGTTTATTTCCTGTATATGGTCTGGGTTGACAGCTATTGGTGGATGGTCAATTAATCATCGAGCGAACGGGCTGTGCAGGAGTAGACGCATGACGCCACTCAGTGAGGAAAGCCACAGCTTTTCATGGCATAGCGATGTGGACGTAATGGGAAAGATATCATATAAATATCAGAGTTCCCATTCAATTTGAAATTCCAATTCAATTCTTGAATTCACGCGTGAAGTGTAGAATTTAAGTCAAATTAATTTACCTAACATTGGAATTCAAAGACTGAACTGGAATTTGAATTCCGTTAAATGGAATTTACAGGGAGAGGAAATGTAATTATAATTGATATCGATAAAGATATAGATGGATTCTTTGAAGGTGCTAGCAGTGCTAGCATTATATTATCTGCTGCGATTTTTATATCTTAATTGTACCTCTAATTCTGTGGTGATGGAAGTAAGGCTATTGATATTGTCTGTAGTAGCCAATACTTCTTAGAGATAGAACTGTATAGCGAGTAGTAGTATTGTAGTAGCCAAGACTACTTAGAGATAGTACTGCATAGCGAGTAGTAGTATTGTAGTAGCCAAGACTACTTAGAGATAGTTCTGCATAGCGAGTAGTAGTATTGTAGTAGCCAAGACTACTTAGAGATAGTACTGCATAGCGAGTAGTAGTATTGTAGTAGCCAAGACTACTTAGAGATAGTACTGTATAGCGAGTAGTAGTATTTGTTGTAGTAGTAGAAGTAGTGCTTTTGATTTTGTGCTCTGTGTATTAGTTGAATATGCACATTAGGCCATTTGAGAACAAAAGTCCACAGCAGATGAACCAAGCTGAAATGGGAAAATTCTGATGTGAATATTTCACACCATGAATTATGCTGACTCAAAAACAGTAGTCGATGTGTGTGTGTGTGTGTGTGTGTGTGTGTGTGTGTGTGTGTGTGTGTGTGTGTGTGTGTGTGTGTGTGTGTGTGTGTGTGTGTGTGTGTGTGTGTGTGTGTGTGTGTGTGTGTGTGTGTGTGTGTGTGTGTGTGTTTGCGTGCATGGGTGTGTGTGTGTGTGTGTGTGTGTATGTGTGTGTGTGTGTATGTGTGTGTGTGTGTGTGTGTGTGTGTGTGTGTGTGTGTGTGTGTGTGTGTGTGTGTGTGTGTGTGTGTGTGTGTGTGTGTGTGTGTGTGTGTGTGTGTGTGTGTTTGCGTGTGTGTGTATGTGTGTGTGTGTGTGTGTGTTTGCATGCATGGGCGTGTGTGTGTGTGTGTGTGTGTGTGTGTGTGTGTGTTTGTGTTTGTGTGTGTGTGTGTATGGTGTGTGTGTGTGTTTGTGTGTGTGGGGTGTGTGTGGGGTTGTGTGTGTGTGTGTGTGTGTGTGTGTGTGTGTGTGTGTGTGTGTGTGTGTGTGTGTGTGTGTGTGTGTGTGTGTGTGTGTGTGTGTGTGTGTGCTTGCATGCATGGGCATGGGTGTGTGTGTGTGTGTGTGTGTGTGTGTGTGTGTGTGTGTGTGTGTGTGTGTGTGTGTGTGTGTGTGTGTGTGTGTGTGTGTGTGTGTGTGCTTGCGTGCATGGGCGTGTGTGTGTATGGTGAATGATATGAGATACAATTGAAGGCAAACAAATGTGTATTCCCAGAGGTGTTTCAGGTCATGGACACAAAAAGTGTCCCGTTCTGAATGTATTTGTTTATCTGTTTACTGTCATATCCTGCTTTTTTTTTACACTGTTATAAACGCAACATGTAAAGTGTTGGTCCCATGTTTCATGAGCTGAAATAAAAGATCCCAGAAATGTTCCATACGCACAAAAATATTATTTCTCTCAAATTTTGTGCATACATTTGTTTACATCCCTGTTAGCGATCATTTCTCCTTTGCCAAGATAATCCATCCACCTGACAGGTGTGGCATATCAAGAAGCTGACTAAACAGCATGATCATTACACAGGTCCACCTTGTGCTGGGGACAATAAAAGGCCACCCTAAAACACAACATAATGCCACAGATGTCTCAAGTTTTGAGGGAGTGTGTAATTGGAATGATGACGGCAGAAATGTCCACCAAAGATGTTGCCAGATAATTGAATGTTCATTTCTCTACCATAAGCCACCTCCAACATCGTTTTAGAGAATTTGACAGTATGTCCAACCGGCCTCAAAACTGCAGACAGTGTGTGTGGTGTCGTGTGGGCGAGAGGTTTGCTGATGTCAACGTTGTGAACAGAGTGCCCCATGGTGGCGGTGGGGTTATGGAATGGGCAAGCATAAGCTATGGACAATGAACACAATTGCATTTTATCAATGGCAATTTGAATGCACAGAGATACCATGATGAGATCCTGAGGCACATTGTGAAACCAATTTTATTAAAGGTATCTGTGACCAACAGATGCATATCTGGCATTTGAAATCCATAGATTAGGGTCCAATGAATGTATTTAAATTGACTGATTTCCTTTTATGAACTGTAACTCAGTAAACTCTTTGAAATTGTTGCATGTTGCGTTTATATTTTTGTTCAGCGTATATAGGCCAGTAAATGTGAAAGTGTAGTTGGAACTCCTTTGACTAAACAGAAACGGTCCTACTGCAGGACTGAGAGAGAACAGAAAGGGTCCTACTGCAGGACTGAGAGAGAACAGAAAGGGTCCTACTGCAGAACTGAGAAAGAACAGAAACGGTCCTACTGCAGAACTGAGAGAAAACAGAAATGGTCCTACTGCAGAACTGAGAGAAAACAGAAATGGTCCTACTGCAGAACTGAGAGAGAACAGAAACGGTCCTACTGCAGAACTGAGAGAAAACAGAAATGGTCCTACTGCAGAACTGAGAGAAAACAGAAATGGTCCTACTGCAGAACTGAGAGAAAACAGAAAGGGTCCTACTGCAGAACTGAGAGAAAACAGAAACGGTCCTACTGCAGAACTGAGAGAAAATAAACAAGATCCTTCAGTGTCATGTTTATGATGTGCTTACAGATGTGTAATGTGTGCTTTACCAACATATCGTTTATATAAGTAATTCCCAATGTTTCCCTGAGATGGGATTTCTGTGATCTTATTTGCCAGGTCGCAGTTGTAAATGAGAACTTGTTCTCAACTAGCTTACCTAAAAATAAAGGTGAAATAAAATTAAAATACATTTGTTGACCTACATCCTGTATTGACATGACATTGCATATCCTGTCTGATTTAGAATTTGTTAGAAGAACCATATAAAGTTGTTGAAAACACCTACACGTGTTGTATACAGTCTGGGGATTTATGTAAGCCTGAAACATTGCTGTTTAATTGAAATGTTTCCAATCCAGAGTTCACAATGAAATCGGAGTATTTGTTATGCTCCAGGTGCCAATTTATGAACAACACTTAACCATTGCATATATGTGTGTGTCTCAAATCATATCTAATTGTATTCGTCATGCACAGTATGTGTGCTAGCTCCCTCAACCCTGCAGTACAACAATTGTGTGTGTGTGTGTGTATGTGTGTGTGAGTGTGTGTGTGTGTGTGTGTGTGTATGTGTATGTGTGCATGTGTGTGTGAGTGTGCATGCCTGTGTGTGTGTGTGTGTGTGTGTGTGTGTGTGTGTGCATGTGTGCGTGCGTGTGTGTGTGTGTGTGTGTGTGTGTGTGTGTGTGTGTGTGTGTGTGTGTGTGTGTGTGTGTGTGTGTGTGTGTGTGTGTGTGTGTGTGTGTGTGTGTGTGTGTGTGTGTGTGTGTATGTATGCATGTGTGTGTGTGTGTGTGTGTGTGTGTGTGTGTGTGTGTGTGTGTGTGTGTGTGTGTGTGTGTGATGTGCGCGTGTGATGTGCGTGAGTGTGCATGCATGTGTGTGTGAACGTCTGTACTAGTTTGTGTGTGTGTGTACCTGTGCGCGTGTATTCGAGACACTCTGTGCGTGTCTTTCAGAATCCTGCCAAAAAGCTAAATGCCAACCTCAGCCTCAAGAGGACTTGTTTGTCAGGTAGTTGGCTGCTGCAGACCCATGTCCCACCACTTTACCTTGGAGGTCGTTTATTAACGTCACCTACTACATACCATATAACTCTTGATCAAAGCCTGTTAGAAAACTGTCTAGGAGTAGACCACATTCTGTAAATACCACACGCGATTCCCCCTGTTGGTCCAACTTCCACTGAAACAGTGACCTCATACATACGCTTTCCACTGGTGATTTTCTCTCAGAAACCAATTGCATGTAAGCAGATTCCCTGATCACTCTCTGTTGCTCCTGAGTGGCGTAGCGGTCCAAGGCACTGTGCTAGAGGCGTCAGTACAGACACCCTGGTTCAAATCCAGGCTGTATCACAACCGGCCGTGATTGGGAGTCCCATAGGGCGGCGCTCAATTGGCCCAGTGTCATCCGGATTTGGCCGGTGTAGACCGTCATTATAATTAAGATTTTGTTCTTTTAACTGACTTGCCTAGTTAAATAAAGGTTAAATAAAATACTACTCCGCAGAATATACAGAGTGAGAAAAAGATAGGAAATAATGCAGATGTTTTTGGGCCGAAACCACAAGACGGATTTTGTGAAAAAGGTTTCCGCGTCTTTACTTAAACTTGCTTACAACGGGATGTTCTCCCTGATCAGTGGAAAAGATGCAGGAGACATTTTGTCCGGATAATGAATGCGGCAGGCCGACAGGTTCCCCACCCCCCTCCCTTCCCTTCCCTTCCCTTCCCCACCCCTCCCTTCCCTTCCCCCACCCTCCTCCCTCCCCCTCCCTTCCCTCCCCTATCCCCCACCCTCCCTCCCCTCCCCTCTCCTCTTCCCCACCCCTCCCTTCCCTTCCCTTCCCTTCCCCCACCCCTCCCTCCCCTCCCCTTTCCCATCTCACCCTCCCCTCCCCTTTCCCATCCCTCCCTCCCCTCCCCTTTCCCATCCCTCCCTCCCCCTCCTCTTCCCCACCCCTCCATTCCTTCCCCCACCCCTCCCTTCCCTTCCCTTCCCCCACCCCTCCCTTCCCTTCCCTTCCCCACCCCTCCCTCCCTTCCCTTCCCTTCCCCCACCCCTCCCTCCCTTCCCTTCCCCCACCCCTCCCCTTTCCCATCCCACCCTCCCTCCCCTTCCCTTCCCCCACCCTTCCCTTCCCTTCCCCACCCCTCCCTCCCTGCCCTTCCCTTCCCCCACCCCTCCCTCCCCTCCCCTTTCCCATCCCACCCTCCCCTCCCCTCTCCTCTTCCTCACTCCTCCCTTCCCTTCCCCCACCCCTCCCTCCCTCCCCTCCCCTTTCCCATTCCCACCCTCCCTCCCCTCTCCTCTTCCCCACCACTCCCTTCTCCCCTTCCCTCCCCTCTCCTCTTCCTCGTCCTTCACTCCCTTAAAGCCAGATTACTGCCGAGACAGATTGAACCACCATTTGTATCAAGTTGGATCTCAAGTAAAGTAAAGGGGTTCACTTATATATTTAATTCACCGGGTCTGTATGGGATATAGGGTCTGTCTGGGATATAGGGTATGTCTGGTATATAGGGTCTGTATGGGATATAGGGTCTGTATGGGATATAGGGTCTGTATGGGATATAGGGTCTGTAAAGGATATAGGGTCTGTCTGGGATATAGGGTCTGTATGGGATATAGGGTCTGTATGGGATATAGGGCCTGTATGGGATATAGGGCCTGTATGGGATATAGGGTCTGTATGGGATATAGGGCCTGTATGGGATATAGGGTCTGTATGGGATATAGGGCCTGTATGGGACATAGGGCCTGTATGGGATATAGGGTCTGTCTGGGATATAGGGTCTGTAATGGGATATAGGGCCTGTATGGGATATAGGGTCTGTATGGGATATAGGGTCTGTCTGGGATATAGGGTCTGTATGGGATATAGGGTCTGTCTGGGATATAGGGTCTGTATGGGATATAGGGTCTGTCTGGGATATAGGGTCTGTATGGGATATAGGGTCTGTATGGGATATAGTGTCTGTATGGGATGTAGGGCCTGTATGGGATATGGGGCCTGTATGGGATATAGGGTCTGTATGGGATGTGGGGCCTGTATGGGATGTGGGGCCTGTATGGGATGTGGGGCCTGTATGGGATGTGGGGCCTGTATGGGATGTAGGGCCTGTATGGGATGTGGGGCCTGTATGGGATGTGGGGCCTGTATGGGATGTGGGGCCTGTATGCGTTGTGGGGCCTGTATGGGATATAGGGCCTGTATGGGATATAGGGCCTGTATGGGATGTGGGGCCTGTATGGGATATAGGGCCTGTACGGGATGTGGGGCCTGTATGGGATGTGGGGCCTGTATGGGATATAGGGTCTGTCTGGGATATAGGGCCTGTATGGGATGTGGGGCCTGTATGGGATATAGGGCCTGTGTGGGATGTGGGGCCTGTATGGGATGTGGGGCCTGTATGGGATGTGGGGCCTGTATGGGATGTGGGGCCTGTATGGGATGTGGGGCCTGTATGGGATATAGGGCCTGTATGGGATATGGGGCCTGTATGGGATATGGGGCCTGTATGGGATGTGGGGCCTGTATGGGATGTGGGGCCTGTATGGGATGTAGGGCCTGTATGGGATGTGGGGCCTGTATGGGATGTGGGGCCTGATGGGATATAGGGGATGGGATGTGGGGCCTGTATGGGATGTGGGCTGGGATATAGGGCCTGTATGGGATGTGGGGCCTGTATGGGATGCGGGGCCTGTATGGGATGTGGGGCCTGTATGGGATGTGGGGCCTGTATGGGATATAGGGTCTGTCTGGGATATAGGGTCTGTCTGGGATATAGGGCCTGTATGGGATATAGGGTATGTATGGGATATAGGGTCTGTATGAGATATAGGGCCTGTATGGGATGTGGGGCCTGTATGGGATGTAGGGCCTGTATGGGATATATGGCCTATATGGGATGTGGGGCCTGTATGGGATGTGGGGCCTGTATGGGATGTGGGGCCTGTATGGGATATAGGGTCTGTCTGGGATATAGGGCCTGTATGGGATGTGGGGCCTGTATGGGATATAGGGCCTGTGTGGGATGTGGGGCCTGTCTGGGATGTGGGGCCTGTATGGGATGTGGGGCCTGTATGGGATGTGGGGCCTGTATGGGATGTGGGGCCTGTATGGGATGTAGGGCCTGTATGGGATGTGGGGCCTGTGTGGGATGTGGGGCCTGTATGGGATGTAGGGCCTGTATGGGATGTGGGGCCTGTGTGGGATGTGGGGCCTGTATGGGATGTGGGGCCTGTATGGGATGTGGGGCCTGTATGGGACATAGGGCCTGTATGGGATGTGGGGCCTGTATGGGATGTAGGGCCTGTATGGGATATAGGGCCTGTATGGGATGTGGGGCAGGAATGGGATGTGGGGCCTGTATGGGATGTGGGGCCTGTATGGGATATAGGGTCTGTATGGGATGTGGGGCCTGTGTGGGATGTGGGGCCTGTATGGGATGTAGGGCCTGTATGGGATATGGGGCCTGTATGGGATGTGGGGCCTGTATGGGATATGGGGCCTGTGTGGAATGTGGGGCCTGTATGGGATATAGGGCCTGTATGGGATATAGGGTCTGTATGGGATATAGGGTCTGTATGGGATGTGGGGCCTGTATGGGATGTGGGGCCTGTATGGGATGTGGGACCTGTATGGGACATAGGGCCTGTATGGGATATAGGGCCTGTATGGGATCTGGGGCCTGTATGGGACATAGGGCCTGTATGGGATATAGGGCCTGTATGGGACATAGGGCCTGTATGGGATGGGTAGCCTGTATGGGATGTGGGGCCTGTATGGGATGTGGGGCCTGTCTGGGATGTGGGGCCTGTATGGGATGTGGGGCCTGTATGGGATGTGGGGCCTGTATGGGATGTGGGGCCTGTATGGGATGTGGGGCATGTATGGGATATAGGGTCTGTCTGGGATATAGGGCCTGTTTGGGATATAGAGTCTGTATGGGATGTAGGGCCTGTATGGGATGTAGGGCCTGTATGGGACATAGGGCCTGTATGGGATGTGGGGCCTGTATGGGATGTGGGGCCTGTATGGGACATAGGGCCTGTATGGGATGTGGGGCCTGTATGGGATGTAGGGCCTGTATGGGATATAGGGCCTGTATGGGATGTAGGGCCTGTATGGGATGTAGGGCCTGTATGGGATATAGGGTCTGTCTGGGATATAGGGTCTGTATGGGATGTAGGGCCTGTATGGGATGTGGGCCTGTATGGGATATAGGGCCTGTATGGGATGTGGGGCCTGTATGGGATGTGGAGTAGGAATGGGATATAGGGCCTGTATGGGATATAGGGCCTGTATGGGATGTGGGGACTGTATGGGATGTGGGGCCTGTATGGGATATAGGGCCTGTATGGGATGTGGGGCCTGTATGGGATATAGGGCCTGTATGGGATGTGGGGCAGGAATGGGATGTGGGGCAGGAATGGGATGTGGGGCAGGAATGGTGTATGGTCATTTCCTTCTGTCTGATGAAGCTTGAAGTAATTTCGCTGTACCGAAGCAGTCCATCTTGAGGTTTTGGTGACGGCCCACTTCTGAGTTCACAGGTGTCCCTGCCACAAAACCACCTCAGACCCAGGGTGGTCCTCACACACACACACACACACACACACACACACACACACACACACACACACACACACACACACACACACACACACACACACACACACACAGACACACATCTGCCCTGCTCTGAAAATATAGAAACCTCTCGCCACCCTGTCAGGCCAAGTCTTTCAGACAGAATCAGGGTTCCTTCCAGCCAATTTAACTCAACGTCCCTAAAACCCCACAATCCAAACTTCCTTCGGGCCCAGAACTCTCTGGCCAACCACCTCCATTCCCAGCGTAAAGAACAACATTGTACATGTTTTTCTAAACTAAATAGATGATTTTGTTCACGGTGGCTTAATCAAAGAGGCATGTTCTATATTGGGAGGACTTCCAAAACTTATTTTCGGTGCCAGACAGGAAACAAAAGAGAGCCATGAAGAGAAGGAAAGGAGTGGAGTAGACCTGAGTGGTTCTTCACATAATACAGACTGATCCAGGCCAAATGGATGAAACAGACCTGAGTGGTTCTTCACATAATACAGGCTGATCCAGGCCAAATGGATGAAACAGACCTGAGTGGTTCTTCACATAATACAGGCTGATTCAGGCCAAAACAGAACAGGAGCCATTCAACCTTCACGACATCTTCACAGCATCACGTCTGAGAATGGCCTTTTAATGCCAATGATTGAAGGAGCTGTCTGTTCTAGTCTGCCATGCTTTATTTACAACAGGACTAAGCATCATGTACAGATCAAGTGAAGGGCATTGGCATTTCTCACAAATAAGAAATGTGTGCGTGCGTACGTACGTGCGCTTTACTGTAAGTGCTCAAACACTCACAGGGGAGTGAGACAACTCCTGGGTCTCTAGGGTTTCATCCAATGGGAGACCTGTTGGTCTAATGGGTTAATGATCGGCTGGTGAGTTAGAGTGCCATGCGAACTGTATTTTTACACATGGCTATAATACACACACACACACACACGCGCGCGCGCGCGCACCGTTCAAGGGAGAGTAGACATCTCTTGCTCTACAATAACATCATGTTATTCTATATCTATGGCGTTGCAAACATTTTTGAGGTTCAAAATGATGTCATCATGCTCTTTTTAAGTAATAAGGCACGAGGGGGTATGGTATATGGCCAATATACCACAGCTAAGGGCTGTTCTGAGGCACAGCCCTTAGCTGTGGTATATTGGCCATATACCATAACCCCCGAGATGCCTTATTGCTATTATAAACTGGTAACCAATGTAATTAGAGCAGTAAAAACTAATGTTTTGTCATACCCGTGGTATATGGTCTGATATACCACAGCTGTCAGCCAATCAGCATTCAGGGCTCGAACCACCCAGTTTATAAGTAGCTTTATACCATGGCATTGTTGAATATTCCTTTCCGATTGGTTTGAAGGGCATTCTAGAGCGTGCATTATTTC
>NC_056434.1:7681463-7723963 GCF_018296145.1 Oncorhynchus tshawytscha
ATCTCTCGACCTCCTCACCTCACCTCGTCATTGATAGATCAACACGCTGAAATAAGCCTTTACTATGGCCCACAGTTGACACAACTCTTAACAATGCAGGAACTAATATCGCATTGATTCTGAGGATCAAATGAGGTGGCCTAGTCACTTGTGGGGGGCATTTTATTTCACCAATGGTGAATAAAGAGCATAATGCTTGTGTCCTAAAGCCTGGTCGTTAAGAGTCTTTGAGAGGCTTTAAGTATGTGTGTGTGTGTGTGTGTGTGTGTGTCTGTGTCTGTGTCTGTGTGTGTGTGTGTGTGTCTGTGTGTGTGTGTGTGTGTGTGTGTGTGTGTGTGTGTGTGTGTGTGTGTGTGACACTCTTACCTGTTCTGTGTCATTAATGTAGTGGTGTTAGAAACCTGTTCTGTTTCATTAGTGTAGTGGTGTTAAATGCCTGTTCTGTTTCATTAGCATACTGGTGTTAAATGCCTGTTCTTTCATTAGCGTAGTGATGTTAAATGCCTGATCTTTCATTAGCGTAGTGGTGTTAAATGCCTGTTCTTTCATTAGTGTAGTGGTGTTAAATGCCTGATCTGTTTCATTAGCATAGTGGTGTTAAATGCCTGTTCTGTTCATTAGCGTAGTGGTGTTAAATGCCTGTTCTGTTTCATTAGCATAGTGGTGTTAAATGCCTGTTCTGTTTCATTAGCATAGTGGTGTTAAATGCCTGTTCTTTCATTAGCATAGTGGTGTTAAATGCCTGTTCTTTCATTAGCATAGTGGTGTTAAATGCCTGTTCTGTTTCATTAGTGTAGTGGTGTTAAATGCCTGTTCTGTTTCATTAGCATAGTGGTGTTAAATGCCTGTTCTTTCATAGTGTAGTGTAGTGGTGTTAAATGCCTGATCTTTCATTAGCATAGTGGTGTTAAATGCCTGATCTGTTTCATTAGCGTAGTGGTGTTAAATGCCTGTTCTGTTCATTAGCGTAGTGGTGTTAAATGCCTGTTCTGTTTCATTAGCATAGTGGTGTTAAATGCCTGTTCTGTTTCATTAGCGTAGTGGTGTTAAATGCCTGTTCTTTCATTAGTGTAGTGGTGTTAAATGCCTGTTCTGTTTCATTAGCATAGTGGTGTTAAATGCCTGTTCTTTCATTAGCATAGTGGTGTTAAATGCCTGATCTTTCATTAGCATAGTGGTGTTAAATGCCTGTTCTTTCATTAGTGTAGTGGTGTTAAATGCCTGTTCTGTTTCATTAGCGTAGTGGTGTTAAATGCCTGTTCTGTTCATTAGCATAGTGGTGTTAAATGCCTGTTCTGTTTCATTAGCATAGTGGTGTTAAATGCCTGTTCTGTTTCATTAGCATAGTGGTGTTAAATGCCTGTTCTTTCATTAGCATAGTGGTGTTAAATGCCTGTTCTGTTTCATTAGCATAGTGGTGTTAAATGCCTGTTCTGTTTCATTAGCATAGTGGTGTTAAATGCCTGTTCTGTTTCATTAGCATAGTGGTGTTAAATGCCTGTTCTTTCATTAGCATAGTGGTGTTAAATGCCTGTTCTTTCATTAGCATAGTGGTTTAAATGCCTGTTCTGTTTCATTAGCGTAGTGGTGTTAAATGCCTGTTCTGTTTCATTAGCGTAGTGGTGTTAAATGCCTGTTCTTTCATTAGCATAGTGGTGTTAAATGCCTGTTCTGTTTCATTAGCATAGTGGTGTTAAATGCCTGATCTTTCATTAGCATAGTGGTGTTAAATGCCTGTTCTTTCATTAGTGTAGTGGTGTTAAATGCCTGTTCTGTTTCATTAGCATAGTGGTGTTAAATGCCTGTTCTGTTTCATTAGCGTAGTGGTGTTAAATGCCTGTTCTGTTTCATTAGCATAGTGGTGTTAAATGCCTGTTCTGTTTCATTAGCGTAGTGGTGTTAAATGCCTGTTCTTTCATTAGTGTAGTGGTGTTAAATGCCTGTTCTGTTTCATTAGCGTAGTGGTGTTAAATGCCTGTTCTGTTCATTAGCATAGTGGTGTTAAATGCCTGTTCTGTTTCATTAGCATAGTGGTGTTAAATGCCTGTTCTGTTTCATTAGTGTAGTGGTGCTCCATTTGGTCCTGGAGTAGAGAGTATGTGGTGACCTGGGGTCAATCAGAGGGGACGAGATACCTCTGTCACAACTGACCGCTAACCAACACACACACACGCACACACACACGGAGAGACACACACACACACAGAGACACACACACACACACACACAGACACACACACACACACAGAGACACACACACACGCGCGCGCGCACTGTGCCTTCCGTGTGTGTGTGTGTGTGTGTGTTTCTCTGTGTGTGTGTGTCTGTGTGTGTGTGTGTGTGTGTGTCTCTGTGTGTGTGTGTGTGTGTGTGTGTGTGTGTGTGTGTGTGTGTGTGTGTGTGTGTGTGTGTGTGTGTGTGTGTGTGTGCGTAAAGAGAGAAGATAAGATGGTATGAGACAAGTTTATTATGGGTGATAGTGCACCGACCTGGTGTGTGTGTGTGAGTGCACGCGCGTGACCTTTCACTCACCAGGGATACATAATAACATGCACCTGAGGTCTGAAAGAAAATACTAAGTGTGTACTTTACAGCTGTAAAAACAAATAAAAATCAGCAATCAGTAGTTGAAAAATAACAATGCTAACTCTCCGACCTTGTATTGGTAAAAAAAAGCTGAAGGATTGGGATGGAGAAATGTAACTCCTCAAATTCCTAGACAGAGCTATGGATGCAAGGACTGACCATATACCATATTAACATTATAGTCTTGACCATGTTATGAGACTTTATTGTTTTACATTTACATTGTTTACAAACATTGGAGTAAAACAAGCTTCTATGTTGGGTTCTGATGAAGTACTGCAGTTGAACTAAGCTCATGAGGAATTTCTAAGATATATTTTTTAAGAATCAATGGGGCACATATCCATTATTGTATGAAGTCCACAAATGGATGTAGCAACATAAAGATCACCATCTAAACATGTTTGTTGAAATCCTCTCACACACACACCCCAACACAATGTGTCAAATTAATCTGACATTCTTAACACAGCTGTTTTCCCAGTCCTTCGCTGCGGCTCATTCTCAGTCCTTCGCTGTTGAAAATTCTCAGTCTTTCGCTGTTGAACATTCCCTGTCCTTCGCTGTTGAACATCCCCAGTCCTTCGCTGTGGAACATTCCCTGTCCTTCGCTGTTGAACATTCTCAGTCTTTCGCTGCGGCTCATTCCCTGTCCTTCGCTGTTGAACATTCTCAGTCATTCGCTGTGGAACATTCCCTGTCCTTCGCTGTTGAACATTCCCTGTCCTTCACTGTTGAACATCCCCAGTCCTTCGCTGTTGAAAATTCTCAGTCTTTCGCTGTTGAACATTCCCTGTCCTTCGCTGTTGAACATCCCCAGTCCTTCGCTGTGGAACATTCCCTGTCCTTCGCTGTTGAACATTCCCTGTCCTTCACTGTTGAACATCCCCAGTCCTTTGCTGTGGAACATTCTCAGTCCTTTGCTGTGGAACATTCCCAGTCCTTCTCTGTGGAACATTCCCTGTCCTTCGCTGTGGCACATTCTCAGTCCTTCGCTGTGGAACATTCCCAGTCCTTCTCTGTGACACATTCTCAGTCCTTCGCTGTGGCTCATTCTCAGTCCTTCGCTGTGGCACATTCTCAGTCCTTCGCTGTGGAACATTCCCTGTCCTTCGCTGTGGCACATTCTCAGTCCTTCGCTGTGGAACATTCCCAGTCCTTCGCTGTGGCACATTCTCAGTCCTTCGCTGTGGCTCATTCTCAGTCCTTCGCTGTGGAACATTCTCAGTCCTTTGCTGTGGCACATTCTCAGTCCTTTGCAGTGGAACATTCTCAGTCCTTCGCAGTGGAACATTCTCAGTCCTTTGCAGTGGAACATTCTCAGTCCTTTGCTGTGGAACATTCTCAGTCCTTCGCTGTGGAACATTCTCAGTCCTTTGCTGTGGAACATTCTCAGTACTTCGCTGTGGAACATTCCCAGTCCTTCGCTGTGGCTCATTCTCAGTCCTTAGCTGTGGAACATTCCCAGTCTTTCATTGTGGCACAGGAGAAAACTATCAAATCAAGCCCTGGGCTAACACCCAATCCCTGCTCAGGAGATACAAGCTATACTAGAATATACTGTAGATAGGCTTTACTGTAAATAGGCTTTACTGTAAACAGGCTTTCCCATGTTCAGTAGATACATTCTTTACACAGGCCTTAAGGTAAATAGAGCTTTCCCATGTTCAGTAGATACTTTCTTTACACAGGCTTTACTGTAAACAGGCGTTCCCATGATCAGTCAATACATACTTTACACAGGCTTTACTGTAAACAGGTTTTCCTCGCTCAGACGGAGACTGCTAGAGAGTGATGAGGCCTGCACTCCTACCATCTCTACACTGTGGTGCTTACCTGGTTGCAAATATTATTTAAAAAATGTCAAATACTTTGTGTTAGCCTGTCTGGAGTGACAGATGGGTGGGGTTTGCAGATTTGTAGATGTATTCTATTGGTCCATTATGCCACGAAACCTCAATCAAGTACGTATAAAGTATTTGACATGATTTCAAATAGTATTTGAACCCAGGTCTGGCTGTGTTTTTCTTCTTTTTACTGTAACCCTGCCTTGTTATGAGCCTGGCTGCACAACTAACAGCAGCTAGCAAGTTGTCACTATTGTTCCTTTGACCTGTTGTTCCTTGGACCTCATATAGGAAGCAATGAACAATGACTGTTGCTTGACCCGCTAATGATTCTAACAGTCGTCTTAACCTGTTCTTTTATACTGGTCTGCGGCGGATGGAATCGGCGAGACGAGTCAGAGGAAAACATATGGAATTAGCGGAAGGCACCCAGAAACACATTGAGAAACACCAGCAGAGCATTCCTTTCTGACGGTAGGACACGTCTACTGTGCAACCCGGGGATGGAGGCACTGAAAGTGCAGGGGCGCTGGGATGTAGACATCACCAACGGTAAAACATTTCACATTTCAACATTTCAACACTTCACTGATGGATTTCATCCCAAATGGCACCCTATTCCCTATGGGCCAGATCAGTAGTGCTCTATATTTAAGTAATAAGGGACGAGAGGGTGTGGTATGTGGCCAATATATCATGGCTAAGGGCTGTTCTTAGGCACAAGGTATCGCAGAGTGCCTCGACACAGCCCTTAGCCATGATATATTGGCCAAAAATTCACAAACCCCCGAGGTGCATTATTGCTATTATAAACTGGTTACTAATGTAATTAGAGCAGTAAAAATAAATGTTTTGTCATACCTATGGTATACCATGGCTGTCAGCCAATCAGCATTCAGGGCTCGAACCACCCAGTTTATAATATCCTATATACTACTGCTGAGTGGTGCAGCGGTCTGACGCACTACAGACCCGGGTTTGATCCCAGGTTGTGGCCCAGGAGACCGCGACCAGGAGACCTATGGGGCGGCCTAGCATCGTCCGGGTTAGGGGAGGATTTTGTCCGGCCGGGATGTCCTTGTCCTATCGCGCTCTAGCGACTCCTTGTGGCGGGCCGGGCGCATGTACGCTGACTTCGGGTCGCCAGTTGTACGGTGTTTCCTCCAACACATTAGTACGGCTGGCTTCCGGATTAAGCGAGCAGTGTGTCAAGAAGCAGTGCAGCTTAGCAGGGTCGTGTTTCGGAGGATACATGGCTCTCGACCTTCGCCTTTCCTGCATCCGTATGGGAGTTGGAGCGATTGGACAATTGATTACCAATTGATTAGAAACAAGGGGTAAAAGTACAACAACAACAACAACAAAATTGTGCACTAAATAGGGAAATAGGGTGCCATTTGGGATACAAACAGCCTAGGTGTGTGTCTCTCTGTCTGTCTGCTTGTGTGTGTGTGTGTGTGTGTGTGTGTGTGTGTGTGTGTGTGTGTGTGTGTGTGTGTGTGTGTGTGTGTGTGTGTGTGTGTGTGTGTGTGTGTGATGTTAATCGTTTAGGTAAGCAGTTAACGTTCACATTTAGTTGTCGAAGCTGATCTTGGTATCCAGGGCAACGCACAGTGTGTGAGGGGTTACAGAGGATGAGCCGCATGTAATCAAACCTACATCCGTCTGTCCTTCTCTCATCCGTCCAGCATCTCCATGCCTTCCTCTGTTAAGCTCCTTCGGCGGTATCAGCAGACGTCCACTTATGGTAGTCACGGACACGGAGAAAGGGGTCAGTTGTACCAGAGGCGACAAAGCGACTTCAGGTCACCAGCAAGCCTTTCTTCGGTCAATAGGCCAGTCTTTGTTTGGCCACTTGTCCCGCAAGGGTTTATCTCTTGACCCTCAATGTAAACACTATGTTGTTGACGGACTTAGCGTCTCGCCTGGTCCGAAACGACTGACTTTATAGCCAATGTTAAGCCAGAGAGCCATAAAGGCAAGTCACAAGGGAATGGAGAATGCTTGGTCAAAAAAAAAACAGCGCTGGGTAGAGAGGACAGAACACACGCCGTGTTATATTTGACCCAGCCAGTTGGGTAACTTAGTTGGGTTATTGAGCTATGATCCACCGGGTCAGATCAGAAGACTGGAGATGTGGCTTAGTGGGGAAGTGGCTTTCAGATAGTTATTTTTGGCCACCTGTGAGAGCAAATGTAATTCCGTTTATTCTGTTCTGTTGTATTGTCACCACATGTTAAGGTTGAGCACGGCAGGTAGCTCTAGTGGTTAGAGCGTTGGGCCGGTAACTGAGAGGTTGCTGGATCGAATCCCTGTGCTGACAAGGTAAAATTCTGTCGTTCTGCCCCTGAATAAGGCAGTTAACCCACTGTTCCCCGGTAGGTCATCAATGTAAATATGAAATTGTTCTTAACTGACTTGCCTAGTTAAGTTTAAAAAATGTGTAGCTTCAATAAGGCTCACACAAGAGTATGAGTTCCGTAAGTGGCTGTGCATTTTTGTTATAATATTTAAATAATCATCCCCTTTAGAAAAAGAAAGTAAATTCTCATTTTGAAAACGGCTTATTTGGCATCAATATGAGTCAGAAACATTTATTCTAGTGTTAAAATGTACTAGAAATTTTAAATACTATAGGATCATTTTGGTCATAAAGTCAGTCTCGTCCAAAATTTAGATTTATGGGATGATAGGAAAATATTACATGTAACAGAATGAAGGTTACGGTAACAGAATGACGGGTATGGTAACAGAATGAAGGGTATGGTAACAAAATGAATGTTAGGGTAACAGAATGAAGGTTAGGGTAACAGAATGATGGGTACGGTGACAGAATGACGGGTACGGTAACATAATGACGGGTACGGTAACAGAATGATGGGTACTGTAACAGAATGAAGGTTAGGGTAACAGATTGAAGGTTAAGGTAACAGAATGATGGGTACGGTAACAGAATGATGGGTACGGTAACAGAATGACGGGTACGGTAACCAGAATGACGGGTACGGTAACAGAATGACGGGTACAGTAACAGAATGACGGGTACAGTAACAGAATGAGTAACAGAATACGGTAACAGAGTGACGGGTATGGTAACAGACTGACTGACGGGTACAGTAACAGAATGACGGGTACAGTAACAGAATGACGGGTACGGTAACAGAATGACGGGTACGGTAACAGAATGACGGGTACGGTAACAGAATGACGGGTACAGTAACAGAATGACGGGTACAGTAACAGAATGATGGGTATGGTAACAGAATGACGGGTATGGTAACGGAATGACGGGTATGGTAACAGAATGACGGGTACGGTAACAGAATGACGGGTATGGTAACAGACTGACTGACGGGTACAGTAACAGAATGACAGGTACAGTAACAGAATGACGGGTACAGTAACAGAATGACGGGTATGGTAACAGAATGACGGGTACGGTAACAGAATGACGGGTACGGTAACAGAATGACGGGTACAGTAACAGAATGACGGGTACGGTAACAGAATGACGGGTATGGTAACAGAATGACGGGTACGGTAACAGAATGACGGGTACAGTAATAGAATGACGGGTACAGTAACAGAATGATGGGTATGGTAACAGAATGACGGTTACGGTAACAGAATGACGGGTACAGTAACAGACTGACTGACGGGTACAGTAACAGAATGACAGGTACAGTAACAGAATGACGGATACAGTAACAGAATGACGGGTATGGTAACAGAATGACGGGTACGGTAACAGAATGACGGGTACAGTAACAGAATGACGGGTACAGTAACAGAATGATGGGTACGGTAACAGAATGACGGGTACGGTAACAGAATGACGGGTACAGTAACAGAATGACGGGTACAGTAACAGAATGATGGGTATGGTAACAGAATGACGGGGTAACTACGGTAACAGAATGACGGGTACGGTAACAGAATGACGGGTACAGTAACAGAATGACGGGTACAGTAACAGAATGATGGGTATGGTAACAGAATGACGGGTATGGTAACAGAATGACGGGTATGGTAACAGATTGACGGGTACAGTAACAGAATGACGGGTATGGTAACAGACTGACTGACGGGTACAGTAACAGAATGACAGGTACAGTAACAGAATGTAACGGGTACAGTAACAGAATGACGGGTATGGTAACAGAATGACGGGTACGGTAACAGAATGACGGGTACAGTAACAGAATGACGGGTACAGGAACAGAATGACGGGTACGCTAACAGAACGACGAGTACTGTAACAGAATGACGGGTATGGTAACAGAATGACGGGTACAGAATGTAACAGAATGACGGGTACAGTAACAGAATGACGGGTACAGTAACAGAATGATGGGTATGGTAACAGAATGACGGGTATGGTAACAGAATGACGGGTACAGTAACAGACTGACTGACGGGTACAGTAACAGAATGACAGGTACAGTAACAGAATGACGGGTACAGTAACAGAATGACGGGTATGGTAACAGAATGACGGGTACGGTAACAGAATGACGGGTACAGTAACAGAATGACGGGTACAGTAACAGAATGATGGGTACGGTAACAGAATGACAGGTACGGTAACAGAATGACGGGTACAGTAACAGAATGACGGGTACGGTAACAGAATGACGGGTACGGTAACAGAATGATGGGTACGGTAACAGAATGACGGGTACGGTAACAGACTGACTGACGGGTACGGTAACAGAATGACGGGTACGGTAACAGAATGACGGGTATGGTAACAGACTGACTGACGGGTACGGTAACAGAATGACGGGTACGGTAACAGTTCGCCTTTGATTGGGTTTATTTCAATCCTTCCCACAGCATGCGAACCATATTGACCATGGGCAAGATAGAGATTTCAATGACTTAAAAACCTCATACCAACTATAAATTGTAGAAATTCATACAAATATTGAAAGCATTTAAATGAGACAATTAAAAGATGAAAATATTGTCCCATTTACATTGTGTAATTTATTGGTGGTTCCTAATAAGCCCAAGAGATAGCTATCAAATGTCAAACCAACCTTTCCATGATTGCACACCAGCTGGCTGAAGCTAATCGGCGAAAGAGGTTGGCTAGCACTAGCTAGGCTAGGCACCTTCAATACACAAAACCTGGTTTGAGTGTTTCAAGTTATCTAGAAGGGGGAGTGACTGTAACTGTGTACCGTTTTGGCAGAGTGAATGTACAAATGCTTAAACCCCAAGACAACTCTCGTATGGCTTCAGTCTTCGCCACGGCATTTCTTAGTGACCAAGACAAAAGACTAGTCGGAATCAGTCCCCATTTAAAAGCACCCCTAGACTTCAAGCCATGATTCTGCAACACTGAACTGCATTGATACTCCCCGCCCCCTTTTCAGTTCACCAAATAAGGTCAACAAACGTGAGAGGGGAAATCTACAGTTACAACATCAACTTTTTTGATTTAGAAATTAATGATAAGTACCCATTGCTTCTTGAAGAATATAACGTATGAATGCCTCAAGAGCTTAGTTCAACTGTCGTGCCCTATCAGAACCCAAAATATAATCTTGTTATACTCCAATGTTTGTAAACAAAGTCAATTGCCTTATTATTTCAACTGCTGATTGACCCTTTAACAGTTATGTTCACAGCAGAAATGGAGTTGCGCTAGGCCGGTCCCAGTCCATTTTTAGGCCAGTGGTCTGGTCGCATGGGTCTAATTCTTTGTTAAATAATGGGCCTGTTAAGAAATGTTATGATGATTGTTGTGCTGAATGATCATTATTTGGCTAATGGGCTGCTGTCCCATTTCACAGACACCGGGCCAAAATAATTCAGTGGACTGATCCATTTTCCTGTGGTGAACAGTCTGTCATGAGATACTACATGGAATGTTGTGAAAAATAAAGTTACTTTTTGTAAAGCCCATCTCCAAAATATGTTTATTTTATGACATTGTGAATTATGGATCATACTCAAAATGGGAGTTTGTAAGAATTGGTTACATTTCAAAAAACTAAAAGTATTTGGTTTTAAATATTCTTATGTATCAAAAGTAAATGTAATTGCTAAAATATACTTAAGTATCAAAATTAAAAGTAAAAATCATATCAAATTCCTTATATTCCAACACTAGCCGGCGACCACCTGGCTACTCAACCCTCCACCTTAGTGGCTGCTGCCCTATATACATAGACATGGAATCACTGGTCACTTTAATAATGGAACACTAGTCACTTTACTAATGGAACACTAGTCACTTTAATAATGGAACACTGGTCACTTTAATAATGGAACACTGGTCACTTTAATAACGGAACACTAGTCACTTTAATAATGGAAAACTAGTCACTTTAATAATGGAACACTGGTCACTTTAATAACGGAACACTAGTCACTTTAATAATGGAACACTAGTCACTTTAATAATGGAACACTGGTCACTTTAATAATGGAACACTAGTCACTTTAATAATGGAACACTAGTCACTTTAATAACGGAACACTGGTCACTTTAATAATGGAATCACTGGTCACTTTAATAATGGAACACTAGTCACTTTATTAATGGAACACTGGTCACTTTAATAATGGAACACTGGTCACTTTAATAATGGAACACTGGTCACTTTAATAATGGAACACTAGTCACTTTAATAATGGAACACTAGTCACTTTAATAATGGAACACTAGTCACTTTAATAACGGAACACTGGTCACTTTAATAATGGAACACTGGTCACTTTAATAATGGAACACTGGTCACTTTATTAATGGAACACTAGTCATTTTAATAATGGAACACTAGTCATTTTAATAATGGAACACTAGCCACTTTAATAATGGAACACTGGTCACTTTGTTAATGGAACACTGGTCATTTTAATAATGGAACACTAGTCACTTTATTAATGGAACACTGGTCACTTTAATAATGGAACACTGGTCACTTTATTAATGGAACACTGGTCACTTTAATAACGGAACACTGGTCACTTTATTAATGGAACACTGGTCACTTTAATAATGGAACACTAGTCACTTTAATAATGGAACACTAGCCACTTTAATAATGGAACACTAGTCATTTTAATAATGGAACACTAGTCACTTTATTAATGGAACACTAGCCACTTTAATAATGGAACACTGGTCACTTTATTAATGGAACACTGGTCATTTTAATAATGGAACACTAGTCATTTTAATAATGGAACACTAGTCACTTTATTAATGGAACACTGGTCATTTTAATAATGTTTATATGCTACTTTACTCATCTCATGTGTAAAAACTGTATTATATTCTACTGTGTTTTAGTCAACGCCACTCCGACATTGCTTGTCCTAATATTTATATATTTCTTAATTCCATTCTTTTACTCTTAGATATGTGTATTGTTGTGAATTGTTAGATACTACAGCACTGTTGGAGCTAGGAACACAAGTATTTCGCTACACCTGCATTAACATATGCTAAATATATGTATGTGACCAATGTGACCAGTTTATTTTATTTTATTTATATTAAGATTTTCATTTTCTTGTTTTTTATATATTTAGCCAGGGGGCACACTCAAACACTCAGACATAATTTACAAACAAACCATCTGTGTTTAGTGAGTCAGAGGCAGTAGGGATGACCAAGGCTGTTCTCTTGAAAGGTTTGTGAATTGGACCATCCAGGTTGTATCACATCCGGCCGTGATTGGGAGTCCCATAGGGCGGGGTAGGCCGTCGTTGTAAATAAGAATTTGTTCTTAACTGACTTGACTAAATAAAGGTTCAATTAAAATACATTATTAAAAAAACAAAATGTAATCCTGTCCTGCTGAGCATTCAAAATGTTTATGGAGTAAAAAGTACATTATTTTCTTTAGAAATGTAGTGACGTAAAAGCAAAAGTTGTCAAAAATATAAATAGTTAAGTATTTTTACTTTACTTGTACTTTACACTTCTTTTAGTGTCTAAAAGCCAGTAAAGCCAATCACCTGTATACAAATGTTAAACTTTAACGTGGAGGGGATTTAGTTCAAAGTTTGAGGTTGTAGAATCGCCAAGCTGGCATTTTCTTTTGATCTCTCTTTTACCTCCTCTTCCTGTCTACACACCATCTCTGTTTTATCCTCCTCTTCCTGTCTACACACCATCTCTGTTTTACCCTCCTCTTCCTGTCTACACACCATCGCTGTTTTACCCTCCTCTCCCTGTCTACACACCATCTCTGTTTTACCTCCTCTTCCTGTCTACACACCATCTCTGTTTTATCCTCCTCTTCCTGTCTACACACCATCTCTGTTTTACCTCCTCTCCCTGTCTACACACCATATTTGTTTTACCTCCTCTCCCTGTCTACACACCATCTCTGTTTTACCTCCTCTCCCTGTCTACACACCATCTCTGTTTTACCTCCTCTCCCTGTCTACACACCATCTCTGTTTTACCCTCCTCTCCCTGTCTACACACCATCTCTGTTTTACCTCCTCTCCCTGTCTACACACCATCTCTGTTTTACCTCCTCTCCCTGTCTACACACCATCTCTGTTTTACCTCCTCTCCCTGTCTACACACCATCTCTGTTTTACCTCCTCTCCCTGTCTACACACCATCTCTGTTTTACCTCCTCTCCCCGTCTACACAACTTCAATGGCCTGCACAGTAACTCTCTCTCTCTCCCCATCTGTCTGTCTCTCTCCCCTCTCTCCTCCTCTTTCTCTCCCCCTCTCTGTCTGTCTCTCCCTCTCTCTCCCCATCTATCTATCTCTTTAACTCTGTCTCTCTCTCTCCCCCTCTCTCTCCCAACCCTCTCTCTCCCAACCCGTCTGTATCTCTTGACCTCTCTCTCTCTCTCCACCTCTGTCTCTTTCTCTCTCACTACCTTTCTCCCTCCCCCCTCTCTCTCTCGCTCTCTCTCCCCATCTATCTGTTTCTCTCTACACCTTTCTCTCTCCCTCCCCTCTCTCCTCACTCCTCCCGCTCTCCCTCTCTCTCCCTCTCACTCTCTTCTCTCGCCCTCTACCTTTCTCTCTCCCTCCCTCTCTCTCTCTCTCTCTCCCTTGCTCTCTCCCTGTCTCTCTCTCCCTCTCTCTCCCTCTCCCTCTCAATTCAATTTCAATTTAAGGGGCTTTATTGGCATAGGAAATATATGTTTACATTGCCAAAGCAGGTAATAAATAATAAACAAAAGTGAAATAAACAATTAAAAAATGGACAGTAAACATTACACTCACAAAAGTTCCAAAAGGATAAAGACATTTCAAATGTAATATTATGTGCTAATAGTTCAAGTACAAATGGGAAGATAAATAAACATAAATATGGTTTGTATTTACAATGGTGTTTGTTCTTCACTAGTTGCCCTTTTCTTGTGGCAACAGGTCACAAATATTGCTGCTGTGATGGCACACTGGTATTTCACCCAATAGATATGGGAGTTTATCGAAATTGGGTTTGTTTTCAAAGTCTTTGTGGGTCTGTGTAATCTGAAGGAAATATGTGTCTCTAATATGGTCATACATTTGGCAGGAGGTTAGGAAGTGCAGCTCTCCCTCTATTTCTCTCTCTCTCTCAATTTCAATTCAATTTAAGGGCTTTAGTTGCATGGGAAAAAAGTGAAGTCACTCCCCCCATCTCTCTCTTTCTCTCCCTGCCCCTCTCGTCTGTCTCTCTCTCCCCACTTCTGCCCCACCCCTCTCTCTGTCTCTCCTCTCTCTCTCCTCTCTCTCCCTGTCTCTCCCTGCCCCTCTCTCCTCTCTCTCTCTCTCCCCCTACCCCTCTCTCTGTCTCTCCTCTCTCTCTCTCTCTCCCCCTCTCTCTGCCCCCACCCCTCTCTCTGTGTCTCATCTCTCTCTCTGTCTCTCCTCTCTCTCTCATCTCTCTCCCTGTCTCTCCCTGCCCCCTCCTCTCTCTCTCTCTCTCTCTCTCTCTCTCTCTCTCTCTCTCTCTCCCCTCTCTCTCTGCCCCACCCCTCTCTCTGTCTCTCCTCTCTCTCTCTGTCTCTCCTCTCTCTCTCCTCTATCTCTCCCCCCTCTCTCTGTCTCTCCTCTCTCTCTCCTCTCTCTCCCTGTCTCTCCCTCGTTCTCTCTGCTACAGGTTAATCATTCCATCACAGAGCTAACCCTTATCTGTCTCTCTCTGTCTCTCCCTCGTTCTCTCTGCTACAGGTTAATCATTCCATCACAGAGCTAACCCTTATCTGTCTCTCTGTCTCTCCTCTCTCTCTCTCCTCTCTCTCTCATCTCTCTCCCTGTCTCTCCCTGCCCCTCTCCTCTCGCTCTCTCTCTCTCTCTCTCCCCCTCTCTCTCTGCCCCACCCCTCTCTCTGTCTCTCCTCTCTCTCTCTGTCTCTCTCTCTCTCTCCTCTCTCTCCCTGTCTCTCCCTGCCCCTCTCCTCTCTCTCTCTCTCTCCCCCCTCTCTCTGTCTCTCCTCTCTCTCTCCTCTCTCTCCCTGTCTCTCCCTCGTTCTCTCTGCTACAGGTTAATCATTCCATCACAGAGCTAACCCTTATCTGTCTCTCTGTCTCTCCCTGTCTCTCCCTCGTTCTCTCTGCTACAGGTTAATCATTCCATCACAGAGCTAACCCTTATCTGTCTCTGTTTAAATTTGTAACTGGATCTTATCAACCACATGACCACCACAGGACCAATCCCAGCCCTGCATTTTTGAATACTGTTGATAATTGCTTGTGTGTGTGTTTGTGTGTTTGTGTGTGTGTGTGTGTGTGTGTGTGTGTGTGTGTGTGTGTGTGTGTGTGTGTGTGTGTGTGTGTGTGTGTGTGTGTGTGTGTGTGTGTGTGTGTGTGTGTGTGTGTGCGTGCGTGCGGTGTTGGGGGGGGTGAAAGTGGGGAGGGATGGAGAGATAAAGAGAGAGAGAGGGCAGAAAGAGGGAGGGAAGGGGATGGGATAGTTCACCAGGCAGAGTTCACTCGACTTCAGAGCAAGTGGACAGTAACTTTTTCCTTTTCTCTTTAACTCTCAGCCCTCTTCATTGCTCTGATTGCCCCAATTACTACTCACAGAATGGAATAGGTTAAGAGATCGAGAATAAGGGTCGGTGTCGTAGAGGATCGATCAAACCAGAGCCTTGTTTTCTCTGTGGAGCTGTGGATTGGCATGTCTTCCTTCAGCCGTGACAGTGAAAGTGATCAGTGTGGCTCTACAGAGGACTTGACTGGTGCAGGTGAGTAGTGGCTGATGTGTTGTAACATAGCTTCATGCTACGTGTCTGGTGCAGCGTGCCAGCCAGGATTCGAGAGGCCCCTCTATAGCCTACACTCTCAGAGGTAAAGGTGCCAGGAAGAACATTTTGGGGTTCTAAAAATTACCACACAGGTAGAACATTTTCAGTTCAAAATGGTTCTTCCAGGAACCCCTGTGTAAAGGATCTTCGAGGAACCCCATGTGTAAAGTGTCAAACCAGAAAGTGTATGCGATGAGAAGGGGTTTACTTTTTAATCTTTTCACTAAGATATTGTAGCGGTGACAACCAATCAGAAGATTTGAGGTGTGGCTTTCAGATTTTTGGTCACCTGTTAGAGTAAATGTCATTTCTGGTCATGTTCAGTTTGTACACTTCCAATTTAAATATTTTTGCATATTACACATTGTAACTTAATATGAATAATACTAACATTGCTCATCACATAGTAATAAAGTGGTAACTTTTTCAACTTTGGGATTTGCATTGACTCTTGAGGAAATCATACAACTGTCAATGTTCAACTTTAACATGTGATGACAATACAACAGACGATATGAACAGGAATGACATTTAATCTAACAGGTGGCCCCCAAAAAAAGATGTATGAAAGCCACGCCCCTTCTAAGCCACGCCTCCAGTCCAGGGTTCCTCCAGGAACCCTTTGTTATGTTGAAACATTAAAGATTCCTTTCAAGAACCCTTACAAGTAATCAAAGGTGCAAATATGAACCATTGACTAGCAAAGGTTCAGGTTTCCTCAAGTCACCACTAATTCTAAGAGTGTTCACCATTTCTCTATTAGACTCGTGCACTCAGTCATGTTCCCATAAATAAAAGGTTTAACGTAAATACAAGGTGCACGAGTCAGTTTTCTCTAACCTTTTTTGAAATGTCCATTTTGACGTGCATTGTTGAGTAACAGCAATGGCATTTTTCATGTTATGCTTGAAGATTAGTTTAGACCAAGGATGGAGGCCCGCAGATCGATTTCTGAAAACTACACACACACAATTATTATTATTATTATTATTATTATTAATTTTTTGTACAGAGTTAGAATAGTAGAGTACACAAGGTGCAATTTCGAAACTTGGGTGAGCAATTTTTCTCTTGTAATGTCAGTCACTGACAGTCACTCAATTAGTCCATGACAGCTAAAAAAATATTTGATTGGTAAATTAGTCTAGCCAGCTATCTAAACTTGGTCAAATTACCGACAGGGGCCCCCCATTGATTTTGCTAGTCACTCTCACTCAGATATCACATGCAAACATTTCTCTCCAAGGTAAAATGAGTAGAATTGCAGGAACTTAGCTGGAAAACTGCACATTTATTTTTCACTACGCCCCATGGCAAAATGTGTAGAAGGGGGGGGCGCTAAAATGTTTTGCTGGCAACACATTTTCACTTAGGGCCTCCCCAAAAAGGCTAGGGTTGTCTCTGACTTCATGTGTGGGTGTGGTTACACAGACCTGTGAGCCACTGTGGCCCCCCCATGATGAGTTCAGATTTTTGTGGCCCCCATCCCCATCAAAGTTGCTAATCCCTGTTTTAGGTTGTTGACATATGTTGTTGTCTATGCATTGAATGTACTGTTAGGGTGCTTATACACAATTTCCCGTTTTATTTTTGTTATTATTATATTTTTTTCTACAAAAACACACAATGCAATGCTATGTTTTTACATTACAGTCATTAGGTCAAATTTAAGGAATGACGAATATCCGGAAATAAATTGAAAATATGTTGCAAATGAGGTCACTTCAACGCGTGGTTGTCGTGCGTAACAGGTTGAGGCCTCATCATTGATACAGCTTCAGCTTGCATTTGTTTTATGAACACTATCAGCGAAGATGAGGGGGGGGGGTATCTTTTCAATAGCGCTTAGTTTCAAAGTCAAATCAAAACAAATGTTATTGGTCACATACACATGGTTAGCAGATGTTATTGGTCACATGGTTAGCAGATGTTATTGGTCACATGGTTAGCAGATGTTATTGGTCACATGGTTAGCATGTGTTAATGCGAGTGTAGCGAAATGCTTGTGTTCAGTTTAAAGTAAATTATTTATGGATTCCAATCGAAACATTGACATCAGTAACAGTCAAATGTATTCCGGCAAATCTGAACGGAATGTAATTGCCAAACATTTTACAGTCAATGTGTCAGACATTTGGACGTGTTTGTAGACCAATGTGTGTGAGTGTAGGTTACAGTTTAAATGTTAACTCACTCGAAATCATTTCCGAGTTGCCTTTATGATCGGAAATGATAAAGATTAGGCTATCAGAGCATGAACATGCACGAGAAAAGCAACGAAATGCATTTTCTTTACAACGATAAAACACATCATAATTGCAACAATTATTAGCATTGCGTGTTTGATAATTTCGAAATAATTATTTAAGTGTAGTTTTGGTTATATATATATTTTATATAATGGATAGATGAAATCAGTTAGACCTGCGGGGTGCGTGTACGTGTGTGTGAGAGTTTGCCCTCGCAAGTGCGTAAATGTATGTGAGTGTGCGCGCGTGCTTATAGGGCCACTCTAATGTATGTCTCGAGTTGACCTTGGATATGTAGCCTAACCTTTTGCTTGAAAAGGCCGCTGTGCGTCACTTTTCACCATCCTCCCCATCCGTTGATTGACAGCTCTCAATAGGGCTCAGGTGATGACAAGAGTGAACTATGTTGTGTTCCGCTGTGTGTGTGTGTGTGTGTGTGTGTGTGTGTGTGTGTGTGTGTGTGTGTGTGTGTGTGTGTGTGTGTGTGTGTGTGTGTGTGTGTGTGTGTGTGTGTGTGTGTGTGTGTGTGTGTTTTAACACACAAACAAATCCTGATTTTCGTTATGTTGTTTTAATTCAATGCTCACGTCAATTATGTTACGTGATTTGATCCGTCTTGTCCTGTAGCTTATATAATTCTGTAAATATTAAGGAGAGAAATTAGATCATTTATAGAGGTAATTGAGTAAATGTGGTATTTTAAAAAACGGGCCTGGCATATTAGACGAGAGCTTTGAAAAAGTTTTGCCCTAATTTGCATTTTTGTCGCAATAGTTTAGAATTAATTCATCCAGTAGCCTAAAACGAATATTTTTATTTCGTCTCAGTAAAATGCCCCCCCCCCACACACACACACACACTAATTTATCAGCTACCTACTCATGAAAAGCTTAATTAAAACTGTGCTTATAACTCATTACTAGACTTGTTGGCATAACGACATGCCTCCGTGCCTATACATATATGCCTTCCGCTCCTCTGTGTCAAAGATGGTTTCAGTTGCATCACTTCGATTTTGTCAGCCGATTTTAAAGCCCATCATTAGCAGCAAAAACAGTTGTGATTTGGACGGTGTGGATAAACGATTTAGAAATGTTGTTGCCGGTCTCCGCACGCGATTGGAGCTAAAGGTGTGATGTCATACCACCATGAGCCCCTGATTGGCGTTAGGAAGCGGTGTCCGTGGAGTAAACAAAGCAGCAAGGAGAGGTTTGAACTTCACATCCCACTCCATCACAGATAGACCGAATTTACCTGAAGGAGCGGCCGGCGTGAAAGTCTTTTCAAAACCAGCCCGAAAGTTCCTGACAGTTCGCTAACTCCACTTTCAAGACCAGTGTCAAAGACGTGGAAAGGCCAGCGGGAGAGCAGTCAGCTGCCGAGACCTCTAGAGAGGTGTCATCATATTTTAACCCGGTTCAATCCTGGTTGTCCGGGTAGATTTGTTATTTTAATCAGAGAGAGAGAGAGAGAGAGAGAGACAGAGAGAGAGAGAGAGAGAGGGCGAGAGGGAGGGAGGGAGAGGGAGAGAGAGAGAGAGACAGAGAGAGAACTCGAAATCATTGTGCTCCACCCCTTAACTTCGCGGTAAAACCATGCTCGTATTCTAGGGTCAACGGCATTGCTCCATATTTCAATGTACCCAAGAGCAATTTCAGAATGAATTTACATTGTTCTCGCTGTTGCAGGCTACTCATCGGGTATGTAGCCTAGACATTCGCTGTCTGTTTAAGCAGAGCCCGCTGCATTTTGACCATACAGTGAGCGCGCAGGATTTGGGAAGCCACTTTTCTCCGGTGTGTCTGTGTGTGCGAGTGAGTGAGTGTGAGAACCTGTGGTGTTCCTCTCCGGTCCAGGTGGTCAGCCGGACGGAGCTGAGTCTCCCGCTCAGCCCAGTGGAGCTGTCATGCTGCCCAAAGGCGACACGGAATCTCTAGTACTCGTTCGATCGCATGGAGAACAGGGACACATGCCAAGAAATATGCAAGGTAAGAAATCTAGACCGATTTAGATGCCGCATTATTAGGCAATATTGTAGACCGCGCGACCGTTGTGCGTTAACACTGGCATCGCGAAAGGTGTCATTTGTGAAATTGTGCGTAATTACGGGCGAAAGACCTGACAGTTTAGGACATAAATAGCCTAGACAAACTCGTCGTGCATCTTATTCAGTTGTCAACTTGGAATAGTTAACTTATTTGCTGATCATGCATTGTATATCACTATTAAGGTAGGCTACGCTGGGACGGTCAATATGTGACATTTGCGAATTCGCTCTACCCAAATTCTATAGGAAAGATCATTGTTGCTGTCACCGACTTTCTCCAAATAGTGCATGGTAAATTATTCCATTGTACACTTTATGATTGAATTAAAAGCACAATATTGACTTAGTCAGATATCATTCCGTTTTATCCATTGTGTTTCATTCCTGCCATAGGCTATTATGAAATTATAGACTACGGTTGATCTACCATACAGGCCCAGCCACAGTCATCTGATGGGATTTTACTAGGCTAATGAGTAAACCATCCTAAAGCTCACCTGATGTCTAACGTTTGCTTAATATGCAAGATCTCATGTGCCAGTTGTTGGAACCTGAAAAATGTGAATTCCCCAAATGGCATCAAGTCTAGGCCATTGTCTTTTTAAACTTCGGTTTCAGCACCATGCAGAATTATGTCAGTTATATTTGGAATAAAATATTTTCTTTCAGGTCACGTTTTTGTCAAAAGTTTATATTAAAAGGGTCACGAGTTTTAGAACCTTTACTCCAGAACACGAGGGTGCAAATCAGATATCCTACAGTTGCGAGTAAGAAATTTGGCCTACGACAAAAAAAAAGTTTTGATGACATAAATGTGCAATTATTGAAAAATGCCAAGTTGGGTTAAATACATTTTGCTTGGAATCATTTTTGTTAAATTGACAAATTGTAACCTATAACCTGTAGTTTTGGGGGTTCCTTCTCATAATGCTGGACTAGCCTACTGCTTGTTTTAATTTCCAAAAGTTCAATGTTAGAAAATAATTTAACTATTTTCGATGAGAATTGAAGTGTTCTTTGCAAGCCTATCGAATTATTATTTCTAAATCCCCTCCACTTTGCTAATTGCACAGTTCGATTATCTTTAAAATTAAGTTTCATATGGTTTTGATACAAATATCTGATAACTCAACCTTCAAGGCATGAATGGAATTTTCATCTATATTTTGCACGGGTAGTTTCTCTGTCTGCGTGCAAAAAAAAAAGAAAATGCCATTTTCCAATCCATTTAAACATGGGCCTAGCTTATTTTCAAATATCAAACTTTAAACTGAAAATAGTTTTGAGGCTGCATGTTTCTCAGAGGTCCGAGATAAGATTCGATAGCTAAGTTGTAGGTTACAGAAAAACTTTCTGAACTTGTCAAGAAATCTGACCAAACAGTCTAGAGTAGGCTACTGTGTAAACTAACCCATGGGTTCAGCTCTCCTGTCATCAAAATATGAGGCCTGACATTTTCATACGGGAATTTTTCTGCTGGCGGATATGTTTGTAAGATTATTATTATAATATATATGTGTAACCTTTATTTAACTAGGCAGGTCAGTTAAGAACAAATTCGTATTTACAATGACTTTCTCAACTTATTATACAGGGCTTGTAAACGCTGCGAGATCGGAGGGTCAATGGAGAAAAACATGTTCAGCAGACACACAGGCAGAAAGACGCATTTTGAAAGTTACATTATTCTATCTGCTCTGAAATTCATTGTGATTTTTCTGTTTGATGTTTGCCGCATTTTAAGGACAATCAATTATTTTCTGACCATTGTAAATGTCAGTTCCGCTGTTTGCTAACGCTGTTATATATCCGCTTATCAATGCAATTATTTTCATCAGCATTCATGCCCGTAAAATGACTTAAGCAGGTGCTTATGGAAAGTAAATTAAAACGTATATGTACAGAGCAGAGCAGACACGGGAAGAGCAGACACGGGAAGAGTAGCTGAAGGCGATTCAATTTAAGTTCAATTTAAGAATCAGTTTTATATTTTTCTTTCACCTGTTAGCACGAAAGGTTGCACTGTAGGCTGTCTTCATTTGCCTGTGGGCGGTAACATTTACTCCTCGAATGCTTAACTCTAATATCTTACCATTTCCGGGATGAATTCACGACTTAATATCATGAATATTTATGAAGCTCAGTTTCATGTTTGCCCTGTCTGCGACTGGCGAGCAAGAGTGAATGCAGCAAAACGGGAAAATTAAGGTTATTTCCTTTTAGTACCATCAAATAACATTATTCATCCAAATAAGGAATAGTTTAGTCAAATTTCCTTTTGGATCAAAGCTTCAAAATGTAAATTTTTTTCGAAAAAATTTGATGGATTTTCAAAAAATATTCCATAGCCTAAGGTCATTGTAAATTCAGTCAGATGTATAGTTATAGACTGCAGTAGGCCTATATAGGAAAAGAAGGTATTTCAGATCAAAGTCTTCTTCTTCGTTTTGTCATGTGTGTCATGTGTTGCAGCCCCCCACTATAAAATGATGGACTACTCGTATGATGAAGACTTGGATGAGATGTGTCCGGTGTGTGGAGACAAGGTTTCTGGATACCATTACGGGCTCCTCACATGTGAAAGCTGCAAGGTTTGTTCTTATTTTTTATTGTATTTTTTATTTTTTTAAAACAATTTTTCTAACCTTTCCTCAGATTGTCCTTCTGTGCTTCTCTTGGAACCTTTATTGAAGAAAATGTGCTACGTGCAGTGATATGTAACTGATATTAACATATTGATGTTTCTGGTTGAAGGATATAATGGTGGTTAGTGTGAAGCGGTTCATATTGTCTCCTGTCTGGTCTATGTACCTGCTGTTTCCATGATCAGTAGGCTATGTGTTAAAATATGTGCATATTTCAATGTACCAATGTACATCAAATATGTAAAAGGTGTTGATTTGTTTATGCTAGCGTATTAGCCATAGTAAACTCCTACATTTGTTTGCAGAAGTTCCAAGTAACCTACATATAGTTAACCAAATGGTTTTTGTAAAATCTCTAAATGTCAATTTGTGTGTAGTCCACATAGCCTACGCTGTAGATTTAATCCATTTTCTGACCTTAAGATGCAACACATTTACTCTGAGGATACCTTCAATAGCAACATTGCTTCATTTGAAGTGTTGTCTTCTTTAAAATGGTGGAGAGTGTTGTCTTCTTTAAAATGGTAGAGAGTGTTGTCTTCTTTAAAATGGTGGAGAGTGTTGTCTTCTTTAAAATGGTAGAGAGTGTTGTCTTCTTTAAAATGGTAGAGAGTGTTGTCTTCTTTAAAATGGTAGAGAGTGTTGTCTTCTTTAAAATGGTAGAGAGTGTTGTCTTCTTTAAAATGGTCTTCTTTAAAATGGTAGAGAGTGTTGTCTTCTTTAAAAGAGAGTGTTGTCTTCTTTAAAATGGTAGAGAGTGTTGTCTTCTTTAAAATGGTAGAGAGTGTTGTCTTCTTTAAAATGGTAGAGAGTGTTGTCTTCTTTAAAATGGTAGAGAGTGTTGTCTTCTTTAAAATGGTAGAGAGTGTTGTCTTCTTTAAAATGGTAGAGAGTGTTGTCTTCTTTAAAATGGTAGAGAGTGTTGTCTTCTTTAAAATGGTAGAGAGTGTTGTCTTCTTTAAAATGGTAGAGAGTGTTGTCTTCTTTAAAATGGTAGAGAGTGTTGTCTTCTTTAAAATGGTAGAGAGTGTTGTCTTCTTTAAAATGGTAGAGAGTGTTGTCTTCTTTAAAATGGTAGAGTCTTCTTTAAAATGGTGTTGTCTTCTTTAAAATGGTAGAGAGTGTTGTCTTCTTTAAAATGGTAGAGAGTGTTGTCTTCTTTAAAATGGTAGAGAGTGTTGTCTTCTTAAATGGTAGAGAGTGTCTTTAAAATGGTAGAGAGTGTTGTCTTCTTTAAAATGGTAGAGAGTGTTGTCTTCTTTAAAATGGTAGAGAGTGTTGTCTTCTTTAAAATGGTAGAGAGTGTTGTCTTCTTTAAAATGGTAGAGAGTGTTGTCTTCTTTAAAATGGTAGAGAGTGTTGTCTTCTTTAAAATGGTAGAGAGTGTTGTCTTCTTTAAAATGGTAGAGAGTGTGGAATTCTTTGAAAGCGTTTTTCTTCTTCTTCTCTTTCTTAAACTCAGCATATGGAGGATGTCACTCGATTCCGTCTTGTTAGAGAGGCATGTTAGTAAGGTTGTGAAATGAATCCTGTCGTTTTAGCCGAGATAACCCGTTTTTAACTCATATCCTCAGACAGCATTCTGACCGTGGATCATTTTAAAGGTAACCTATATGTGTATGGGTGTCTTCAACGAAATCATGTCGACTTTGCGGTATGATGGCTAATTTCCCACCAGCACAGTTCTAAACGGGATCTGTTAAATCAGGAACATATTGGAGTTGTACCGTGTAGTTATTTCAATGGAAGCTGTCTGTTTTTTTGGGGCGGGAGAAAGATTGGGGTCTTTTCTGTCCTTTCTCACCAGTCTAGCACACTGCCGTGGTTCTGAGACAGGAGGTATCAGTCTAGCACACTGCTGTGGGTCTGAGACAGGAGGTATCAGTCTAGCACACAGCCGTGGGTCTGAGACAGGAGGTATCAGTCTAGCACACAGCCGTGGGTCTGAGACAGGAGGTATCAGTCTAGCACACTGCTGTGGGTCTGAGACAGGAGGTATCAGTCTAGCACACTTCTGTGGGTCTGAGACAGGAGGTATCAGTCTAACACACAGCCGTGGGTCTGAGACAGGAGGTATCAGTCTAGCACACTGCTGTGGGTCTGAGACAGGAGGTATCAGTCTAGCACACAGCCGTGGGTCTGAGACAGGAGGTATCAGTCTAGCACACTGCTGTGGGTCTGAGACAGGAGGTATCAGTCTAGCACACTGCTGTGGGTCTGAGACAGGAGGTATCAGTCTAGCACACTGCTGTGGGTCTGAGACAGGAGGTATCAGTCTAGCACACAGCCGTGGGTCTGAGACAGGAGGTATCAGTCTAGCACACTGCTGTGGGTCTGAGACAGGAGGTATCAGTCTAGCACACTGCTGTGGGTCTGAGACAGGAGGTATCAGTCTAGCACACTGCCGTGGGTCTGAGACAGGAGGTATCAGTCTAGCACACTGCCGTGGGTCTGAGACAGGAAGTATCAGTCTAGCACACAGCCGTGGGTCTGAGACAGGAGGTATCAGTCTAGCACACTGCTGTGGGTCTGAGACAGGAGGTATCAGTCTAGCACACTGCCATGGGTCTGAGACAGGAGGTATCAGGACTCAATGTCTAAACAAACAATGTAATACAGTGTTGGTCTGCTAAACAAACCTGTAATACAGTGTTGGTCACTTTAAACCACACACACACACACACACACCCACACACACACACACACACACACACACACACACACACACACACACAGGCAAGCAAGCAAGCAGGATGCGCACGCACACACATAAACACACATACACACAGATACACACAGATACACACAGATAGACAAACACAGACTTGTATTCTAAGTCCACATGAAACCACACTGTACCTGCATGTTAAAACCAACCATAAATGGTCATGGTTTCCTCACTGGCGATTTGGAGGCTCCAAATCTTTGTTTGTCACACACTTTGTAAACAACAGGTGTAGACTTACAGTGACATGTTTACAAAGGCTCACTCTAGGGATATCTGTGTTTAAAAAAATAACAAAAAACGTTAACTTCGTCATTCAGTTTAACCCAGACACACACACAAACACACACACACCCACACACGCACACGCACGCACGCGCACGCGCACAAACACACGTGCACACGCACACGCACACACACACACACACACACACACACACACACACACACACACACACACACACACACACACACACACACACACACACACACACACACACACACACAACACACACACACACACACACACACACACACACACACACACACACACACACACACACACATACACGATCACTGACTTGAAAGAGTGCAATACATTTAAACTGGTCTATATATTAATGGAAATACCATTTATTGAGTAGACTGTATATCCAGTGGGTCAGTAGAATGTATATCCAGTGGGTCAGTAGTCTGTATATCCAGTGGGTCAGTAGAATGTATATCCAGTGGGTCAGTAGACTGTATATCCAGTGGGTCAGTAGTCTGTATGTCCAGTGGGTCAGTAGTCTGTATGTCCAGTATGTCAGTAGTCTGTATATCCAGTAGTCTGTATATCCAGTATGTCAGTAGTCTGTATATCCAGTGGGTCAGTAGTCTGTATGTCCAGTATGTCATTAGTCTGTATATCCAGTGGGTCAGTAGTCTGTATATCCAGTATGTCAGTAGTCTGTATATCCAGTATGTCAGTAGTCTGTATATCCAGTGGGTCAGTAGTCTGTATGTCCAGTATGTCAGTAGTCTGTCCATATCCAGTGGGTCAGTAGAATGTATATCCAGTGGGTCAGTAGACTGTATATCCAGTGGGTCAGTAGTCTGTATGTCCAGTATGTCAGTAGTCTGTATATCCAGTATGTCAGTAGTCTGTATATCCAGTGGGTCAGTAGACTGTATATCCAGTGTGTCAGTAGAATGTATATCCAGTGGGTCAGTAGACTGTATATCCAGTATGTCAGTAGTCTGTATATCCAGTATGTCAGTAGTCTGTATATCCAGTGGGTCAGTAGTCTGTATGTCCAGTATGTCATTAGTCTGTATATCCAGTGGGTCAGTAGAATGTATATCCAGTGGGTCAGTAGTCTGTATATCCAGTGGGTCAGTAGACTGTATATCCAGTATGTCCGTAGTCTGTATATCCAGTGGGTCAGTAGACTGTATATCCAGTGGGTCAGTAGTGTGTATATCCAGTGGGTCAGTAGAATGTATATCCAGTGGGTCAGTAGAATGTATATCCAGTGGGTCAGTAGACTGTATATCCAGTGGGTCAGTAGACTGTATATCCAGTGGGTCAGTAGAATGTATATCCAGTGGGTCAGTAGAATGTATATCCAGTGGGTCAGTAGACATTGATTGTTTTACTTTTAAATGGGCAGGTTTAAGGCATTTCTCCGACTTGTGTGGATCAGGAATTTATAATTTTTTATTTAACCTTTATTTAACCAGGTAGGCTAGTTGAGAACAAGTTCTCATTTACAACTGTGACCTGGCCAAGAATAAAGCAAAGCAGTTTGACACAAACAACAACACCTTGTTACACATGGAATAAACAAACATACAGTCAATAATACAGTAGAAAAGTCTATATACAGTGTGTGCAAATGAGGTAATATAAGGGAGGTAAGGCAATAAATAGGACAGTAATTACAATATACCAATTAAAATATACAATATACCAATACCAATTAATATACCAATTAAACACTGAATCAGAATCATAAAACACAGGACGAGATGTTAAAAACTGTCCATTGTGCCAATAGATGGTATGCACTCACATGAGATTTGCCGTGATGTTGATAGAGTGGCATTGGAGGTTTATTTCTTAGACTGGGTTAAGATGTCAATTTTGGGATACATCCTCAGTAGTGTGCCTTTGAATCAGTGGGTGTTTCGGCCTTTAATCACTAAACACCCTCATCAAAGGTGACCAGCTAAAGGGTGATCAAGCCTTAGCTTGTGTCCCATGCCCAATTAAGATGTCCCACGGGACTATGCAAGGCAGGGGCGTCCTCTTCCCTGAGCCAGCCCTACAGCTGACCGCATACCTCATATGCCCTCCTCAAGTTGGAGGGATCTGAATTGGGTTCTCAGGTGGGGGTGGGGGGTCATGAAGTTATAGCCCAGCAAGGGTCCTTCCGTTTGATCCAGATCCACTGGCTGCCTCTTTCAGCTGCTTGAGAAACTGCTCTGACGGTCTGCCGCAGAGACTGTCCATGGATTCCAAGTTCTTTCAGCAACCTGATGGTGGAAGAAGCCACGAATCGTCTGCATCCCACTTCAACTGGCCAGACTTTTGCATTCCAGCCACGCTGAGTTGCGTCTGCTGCCAACTCTGTGTAACGCAGTTTCTTACGTTCGTAGGCCTCTTCAACAGAGTTTTCCCACAGGACTGTGAGCTCTATGATGTACACAGCCTTTCGTGAAGGGGACCAGAGTACCATGTCTGGCCTAAGGTTGGAAAAATGAGTTGCTGGCCAATATCGACAAGCATCTTCCAGTCCCTGGCCATGGCTAGGTGTCCAGTTTCTGGCTTCGTAGGAGGATGCTTGGGCCTTTTCTGTCCCTCCCGGATTAATGTTGTTGTTTTGACGGGATTGCTTGTTTTTGGAGGTAATGAATTGGTTGCACTCCTCTTGGTCTCAAGTGCTGCAGTCAGGCTCTTGAGGACCTGATTGTGCCTCCAGGTGTAGCGGCCTTGTGAGAGGCTGGTCTTGCAACAAGAGTCGCTGGAGCTGGGCAGATGGGGCATGTCGGGTCCTCGCCATACCATTGATTGAGTGATTGATGTGCAGAAGATGAATGTGCAAGTAGAGATACTGGTGTGCAAAGGAGCAAGATAAATAAATAAATACAATATGGGGAAGAGGTAGTTGGATGGGCTATGTACAGGTGCAGTGATCTGTGAGCTGCTCTGACAGCTGGTGCTTAAAGGTAGTGAGGGAGATATAAGTCTCCAGCTTCAGGGATTTTTGTAGTTCGTTCCAGTCATTGGCAGCAGCTAATACCTTTTCCACGTGAGATTTTTCCTGCTACTATAACGGATGTGAAACGGCTAGCTAGTTAGCGGTGGTGCGCGCTAAATAGCGTTTCAATCGGCGACGTCACTTGCTCTGAGACCTTGAAGTAAGTGGTTCCCCTTGCTCTGCAAGGGCCACGGCTTTTGTGGAGCGATGGGTAACGATGCTTCGTGGGTGACTGTTAATGTGTGCAGAGGGTCCCTGGTTCGTGCCCGGGTATGGGCGAGGGGACGGTCTAAAGTTATACTGTTACTTCTGAACTTGTTATTCTCTTATTCTTATTAAGAGAATTTGTTATTCTCTTATTCTCATATTGTTTTATAATTAAGATAGAAAGAGTTGTTCAGGTACATTCTGAAGTCTTCATAGCAACACCGTAAGTGTAAATATCCATGTAGTGCTTGTAGTATTGTCTGGCTGGAATTGCAACAGGTTACTTCATGAAAATATTGTTCACATTTTGATGTTATTAATAGTATTTTATATTGTTGTTTAAACTAATAATTAGAACAGATGTTTATTCTGTACTTTTCATCAAACATTAATTCAAATATAAGTAACATGACAATTGTTGTATTCATGCATCTGTCTGAACATTTACCCAAAGCACATAATTATAAATAGTAAAAATCATTGTTTATTTGTGAGTAAATATTCAGCATTAACAATTCAAAGCAATAGTGGAAGTTATTTTGATAATCTCATAGCAAGAATTATAATGTTTTATAACAAAGTAGTGTATCTGATATTTGTGTTTTGTTAGGGTTTTAAGTTTTTCATATTGAAATCAGAATTTTCAGCATTCATTTAATTAATTCAGCACCATTTACATATGAAGACTTGGAACTGTAAAGCCTAATTTTCTGGTCATCCGTAGATGATGAACAGGAGATGGTGCCAAGAAATGTTCTGTGTGTGTGTGTGTGTGTGTGTGTATGTGTGAGAGCTTGCACGCTCAAGCATGTGTTTGTGAATCGGGCAATTACAAACGCCGGGGTCATACGTGTTGACATGTTAATTCTTCTCCGCAGGGCTTCTTCAAGCGCACGGTTCAGAACAACAAACGGTACACATGCATAGAGAACCAGACATGTGCCATCGACAAGACACAAAGAAAACGCTGCCCTTATTGCCGCTTCCAGAAGTGCCTCACTGTTGGCATGAAGCTGGAAGGTAAGGACACCTCTTATTAATGAGGTTATAAGACAACAAGAAGGTCCTAGTATAGGACAACTATGTTATGGTCGGGGTTTGACTTATGTTGGTGCATGACAGACCTGGGTTCAAATGGTATTCTTTTTCTCTTTCAAAAAGGGGTTTTGGACTTTTGGGACTACTCTATTGGTTCCATTGTGCACTGCGAGTTCAGTCACACCCAGCTAAAGTTGTTGAAAGTCATTTAAATCTATTTTAGACCAGAGACTGGTGCATACAGTACACAAGGGTCAGTAGATTCTCCCATAACAAATCAAACGAGTCGGGAATATGTGACCGACCGCCTCGATTCAGTCTTATGTAGCAACATTTGAAAAAGATTCAGAGCTACAAAATTGTACATCATACACTGCATTTGAGGAACAATGCGAAAGTAATTATAATTTAAAGTTGTAGCCCCCACTTTTGGAATGTTTTGGTACACCTACTGGAGAGCTCTTCTTTGTCTACACCCATTCAGCATCGTTCACACCCTCTTAAGCTTTAGCCCCGCCCATTCAGCATCGTTCACACCCTCTTAAGCTTTAGCCCCGCCCATTCAGCATCGTTCACACCCTCTTAAGCTTTAGCCCCGCCCATTCAGCATCGTTCACACCCACTTAAGCTTTAGCCCCGCCCGTCTCTTTAAGGATTCACATTTGAGGCCATGTGCTAAACAGAGTGAGTACTGTAGTAAAGATTTTTAAAACTGAAAGTGGTAAAACTAGTAGCCTACTATAAGTCTATATCCTAATGTGACTTTGGTGCAGGTCATGTTGTTCTTCACATTACCGTCTCCGTTAAACACTATCAAATAATAATAATAATAATAATCAACGTTTATTTTGTCACATACGCAGGATACAGAAGATGTCAATGGTACAGTGAAATGGTTACTGTATTTGCATAGTAGCAAAACTAGAAAGTGTCAACATAAAAAAAAGCACAAAACTTATCAATGCCAGTAGAGAAATAACAAAATAATATACATTATGTACAAGAACAATATCAATAACAATAGCAGTGATACTGGTGATAGATGAGGTAGTTCTATGAATTATATGCATACAATCAAGGGAAAGTGGATGAGCAACAGGATATTTTTTATTTAGTAGCTGCAACGTATGGTATGTGTGTGTGTGTGTGTGTGTATGTGTGTGTGTGTGTGTATATTTGTGTGTGTGTGTGTGTGTGTGTGTGTGTGTGTGTGTGTGTGTGTGTGTGTGTGTGTGTGTGTGTGTGTGTGCGTGTCTGTGTGTGTGTGTGTGTGTGTGTATGTGCGTATGCGTGTGCCTGCCTGTCTGTCTGTCTGTGTTTGTGGGTTAGGAGAAAGTCATACGAATGTGCATAGAGGCACTGCAGATAGTCTGAATAACTGGGAACTCGCCCCACCATGATGAACTGGTCCGTCCACGCAAGGGAATGTATAGTCAGAGAGCATGTTTCTGTCCTCCCTTGACTTTGGTGCAGGGTATATCATGTCCATGCCCTCTTTGTGACAAAACTCCCTGATCTTCTCAAAAAGATAAGTTTGTCTAGCTGTGTCCAGTCCAGGTGGTGCTTGTACAGGCAGACCATCTATGGGAGGAAGGACGAAAACCTGGCTCAAGAGCATCGAAGCTGTAAAACAGGAACATAGACCCCAAAAAATGGAAAAAAAAAGATTTAAAAAATGAAGACATTACAACCTTGCATAACATTAATTCACCTCCCAAGTTTTGGGCACCAACATAAAGGTAAAGATGTGGAAATTGTCCGGTTCATTATCTTTTGTGTTTTGTAAGAGTTACTTGTAACGCAACGGCCCTATTCAAACAAAACTGTTATCTTGGAGTTTTGGGGCAAAGGAAAAACAAACACGTTTGAATTGGTATCAATTCTGGTTTTTTAAATGTTTCTAAAGGCTTCTACTGTTGTTGTATAGAAGTAAATTGTGTTCAAAGTTTCTCTAAACAACAGACAGAGGATCAGGTTCTCCTACTCCCTTTACCAGTTTAGAATTAGGGGGATGGACAGGTTAGGATTAGGGGGATGGATAGGTTAGGATTAGGGGGATGGACAGAATAGGATTAGGGGGATGGACAGGTTAGGATTAGGGGGTGGATAGGTTAGGATTAGGGGGATGTAAAGGTTAGGATTAGGGGGATGTAAAGGTTAGGATTAGGGGGATGTAAAGGTTAGGATTAGGGGGATGTAAAGGTTAGGATTAGGGGGATGGATAGGTTAGGATTAGGGGATGGATAGGTTAAGATTAGGGGGATGTAAAGGTTAGGATTAGGGGTGGATAGGTTAAAATTAGGGGGACGGATAGGTTAGGATTAGGGGGATGGATAGGTTAGGATTAGGGGGATGGATAGGTTAGGATTAGGGGGATGGATAGGTTAGGATTAGGGGGATGGACAGGTTAGGATTAGGGGGATGTAAAGGTTAAGATTAGGGGGATGGACAAAATAGGATTAGGGGGAGGGATAGGGATAGGTTAGGGTTAAGGGGATGGATAGGTTAGGATTAGGGTGAGGGACAGGTTAAAGATTAGGGGGATGGACAAATGCTGTATCTGACCCTGTATCAGTGATTAGGGACAAATCACACCTACTCTGTAGAAATAATCCTACCGTCCTGCATGTAGACCAATGGGGCGAGAAGTGAAGAGCAACATTGTGTTGTCTTACCCCTGAAACACCTTTATTTTGCCTGGACCCTCAGTCTTGACCTCTTTCTCATTCAACCACCACCTTTCCACAACCATCCCTTATCTACGTGTACTTTTAGTCGTTTTTAAGATAGCACTTTTTTGTGTGTGTGTGTGTGTGTCTTCTTCCCCTTAACCCACAGGAGTGTGGTTTTAATTACTATTAATTGTGAATGGCCAGAGGGCAGAATCTCTTCGCCTGTCATTTTACAGCTTTACTACGGCGTGATGTGTTTTCATATGCCAGCAGCTGGGCGGAGGGGCCCTGCAGCACTCTGTCTACTCCAGCCCAGGGGCAGAGCCAGGCAGCCAGGCAGGCAGGCAGGGAGACAGACAGACAGGGAGACAGACAAACAGGGAGACAGACAGACAGGGAGACAGACAGACAGGTAGACAGACAGACAGACAGACAGACAGACAGGGAGACAGGCAGGCAGGGAGACAGACAGACAGGGAGACAGACAAACAGGGAGACAGACAGACAGGGAGACAGACAGACAGGTAGACAGACAGACAGACAGACAGACAGACAGACAGACAGACAGACAGACAGACAGACAGCCAGGCAGACAGCCAGGCAGACAGCCAGACAGGCAGACAGCCAGGGAGGCAGGCAGGCAGACAGCCAGGGAGGCAGGCAGGCAGACAGGCAGACAGCCAGGGAGGCAGACAGGCAGACAGCCAGGGAGGCAGGCAGACAGACAGGCAGGCAGACAGGCAGACAGCCAGACAGGCAGACAGGCAGACAGGCAGACAGCCAGACAGGCAGATAGCCAGGGAGGCAGGCAGGCAGACAGACAGACAGAGATTGGGGCGGCAGGTAGCCTAGTGTTTAGAGGGTTGGGCAAGTAACCAAAATATCGATAGATTGAATCCCTGAGCCAACAAGGTAAAAATCTGTCTTTCTGCCCCTGAACAAGGCAGTTAACCCACTGTTCCTAGGCCGTCATTGTAAATAAGAATTTGTTCATTAACTGACTTGCCTAGTTAAATAAAGGGGGAAAAAAATCTATCATGGAGGAAAAGGAGGTTCAAGTGTAATGCCGCCCTAGTATTTTCTTTTGCTGTGTATTGATGCCCTGACAGATGGTTTACCTTTGGCCTAATGCCCTGTCGTGTCTATGGCATCATTAAAAGTGAAGACGGATATTTTATCAAATCAATTCTCTGTATTTATTATTACTTGATTAAACTAATCATGTAAACGTAATTAACTCGGAAGTCAGGGGCACCGCGGAAAATTTTCAGATTACAAAGTTATAATTTGCCGAATATAACTCTTCTGATATTTTAATACCTCACGTCAGTCTCTTTTCAAACGTTGTAAATCTGGACGAACCCAGCTTTTACTATGAATCATCCATACACCATTTGGCTTAATCATTTATTTACTAACTAACTAAATAATCACAGAAATGCGTAAACAAACAAACAGTAGATATGTGTTACTAACAAGGATAGGGGACATTCCCTAGTGGGCTAAGCCGATATGACGGCTTGGTGGACAAAGGGAAGTGGGTGTGGACTGGGAAGGGGGTGTGGACTGGGAAGGGGGTGTGGACTTGGAAGGGGGTGTGGACTGGGAAGGGGGTGTGGACTGGGAAGGGGGTGTGGACAAAGGGAAGGGGGTGTGGACTTGGAAGGGGGTGTGGACAAAGGGAAGGGGGTGTGGAAGGAGAGAGAGTGGGAAAGACAAAAGGGGTCACTACACACAATTGATAATTATATTAATTGAAATGCTAATCCTTTGCACATGAACGCTCACTCATTTGGGAATAATTGCAATCAATATATTTTTACACCCATGTGTCGTTGTGATCTTCTCTGTTGGAATCGTCAGTCTGTCTGCTGGAGAGTCAGTTCATTTGAGTCTCTCTCTCTCTCTCTCTCTCTCTCTCTCTCTCTTTTTCTGTTTCTTTCGTGGTTAGAAGGGATACTTCAGAGTACCATTCAGAAATGTTCTCATAGGATAGATGTTTCGGCGGTTGTCGGTAATTGCATCCCAGGTTTACATCATTTCTAGCTGCAGACTAGTAATTAGTATCTAAGATTTGCTCTTCTTATTTGCTTGGGGGAGGCAGGTAGCCTAGTGGTTAGAGTGTTGAACTAGTAACTGCAAGGTTGCAAGATAAAATCCCTGAGCTGAGTGTTAAAATGGGTGTTAACATTAGAGTGTTAACATTAGAGTGTTAACATTAGAGTGTTAACATTAGAGTGTTAACATTAGATTAATGAGTGTTAAAATGAGTGTTGACATTAGAGTGTTAACATTAGAGTGTTAACATTAGATTAATGAGTGTTAAAATGAGTGTTAACATTAGAGTGTTAACATTAGAGTGCTAAAATAAGTGTTAACATTAGATTAATGAGTGTTAAAATGTACCAAATGTATTAATACCTCGTAATTCATCCAATTTGGATCATTGACTTTGTTTCTATGTGGGAATTGTTTGTTATTGTTTTATTGCACAACGCTATAATAAATTGCTACTGTAAATCCAATAACCTGGTAATAACAGCAGAACCTGGTAAACTGTCTGTTCCAGTGACCAACAGTAGAACCTGGTAAACTGGCTGTTCCAGTTACCAACAGTAGAACCTGGTAAACTGGCTGTTCCAGTTACCAACAGTAGAACCTGGTAAACTGGCTGTTCCAGTTACCAACAGTAGAACCTGGTAAAATGTCTGTTCTAGTTACCAACAGTAGAACCTGGTAAACTGTCCCAGTCCTACACTCCAGTCTCAGTCCTATGCCCCAGTCCCAGTCCTATAACCCAGTCCCAGTCCTATACCCCAGTCCCAGTCCCAGTCCTACACTCCAGTCCCAGTCCTATACCCCAGTCCCAGTCCTATACCCCAGTCCCAGTCTTATACCCCAGTCCCAGTCCTATACCCCAGTCCCAGTCCTATACCCCAGTCCTATACCCCAGTCCCAGTCTTATACCCCAGTCCCAGTCCTATACCCCAGTCCCAGTCCTATACTCCAGTCCCAGTCCCAGTCCTATACCCCAGTCCCAGTCCTATACCCCAGTCCCAGTCCTATACCCCAGTCCCAGTCTCAGTAGCCCCAGTCCTACACTCCATTCTCAGTACCCCAGTCCTATACCCCAGTCCCAGTCCCAGTCCTATACCCCAGTCCCAGAACCCCCCCAGTCCTATACCCCAGTCCCTCCCAGTCCCAGTCCTACACTCCAGTCCCAGTCCTATACCCCAGTCCCAGTCCTATACCCCAGTCCCAGTCCCAGTCCTATACCCCAGTCCCAGTCCTATACCCCAGTCCCAGTCCTATACCCCAGTCCCAGTCCTACACTCCAGTCCCATACCCCAGTCCCAGTCCCAGTCCTATACCCCAGTCCCAGTCCTATACCCCAGTCCCAGTCCCAGTCCTATACCCCAGCCCTAGTCCTATACCCCAGTCCCAGTACCCCCTATACCCCAGTCCTATACCCCAGTCCCAGTCCTATACCCCAGTCCCAGTCCTATACCCCAGTCCCAGTCCTATACTCCAGTCCCAGACCCAGTCCCAGTCCTATACCCCAGTCCTATACCCCAGTCCCAGTCTTATACCCCAGACCCAGTCCTATACCCCAGTCCCAGTCTTATACCCCAGTCCCAGTCTTATACCCCAGTCCCAGTCCTATACCCCAGTCCCAGTCCTATACCCCAGTCCCAGTCTCAGTCCTATACCCCAGCCCCAGTCCTACACTCCATTCTCAGTCCTATACCCCAGTCCTATACCCCAGTCCCAGTCCCAGTCCTATACCCCAGTCCCAGTCCTATACCCCAGTCCCAGTCCTATACCCCAGTCCCAGTCCCAGTCCTACACTCCAGTCCCAGTCCTATACCCCAGTCCCAGTCCTATACCCCAGTCCCAGTCCCAGTCCTATACCCCAGTCCCAGTCCTATACCCCAGTCCCAGTCCTATACCCCAGTCCCAGTCCCAGTCCTACACTCCAGTCCCAGTCCTATACCCCAGTCCCAGTCCTATACCCCAGTCCCAGTCCCAGTCCTATACCCCAGTCCCAGTCCTATACCCCAGTCCCAGTCCCAGTCCTATACCCCAGCCCCAGTCCTATACCCCAGTCCCAGTCCTATACCCCAGTCCTATACCCCAGTCCTATACCCCAGTCCCAGTCCTATACCCCAGTCCCAGTCCTATACCCCAGTCCCAGTCCTATACTCCAGTCCCAGACCCAGTCCCAGTCCTATACCCCAGTCCTATACCCCAGTCCCAGTCTTATACCCCAGACCCAGTCCTATACCCCAGTCCCAGTCTTATACCCCAGTCCCAGTCTTATACCCCAGTCCCAGTCCTATACCCCAGTCCCAGTCCAATACTCCAGTCCCAGTCCCAGTCCTATACCCCAGTCCTATACCCCAGTCCAAGTCTTATACCCCAGTCCCAGTCCTATACCCCAGTCCCAGTCCTATACCCCAGTCCCAGTCCTATACCCCAGTCCCAGTCCTATACCCCAGCCCCAGTCCCAGGCCTATACCCCAGTCCCAGTCCCAGTCCTATACCCCACTCCCAGCCCCAGTCCTATACCCCAGTCCCAGTCCTATACTCCAGCCCCAGTCCCAGTCCTATACCCCAGTCCCAGTCCTATACCCCAGCACCAATCCTATACACCAGCCCCAGTCCCAGTCCTATACTCCAGCCCCAGTCCTATACCCCAGTCCCAGTCCTATACTCCAGTCCCAGTCCTATACTCCAGCCCCAGTCCTATACCCCAGTCCCAGTCCTATAACCCAGTCCCAGGCCTATACCCCAGTCCCAGTCCTATACCCCAGTCCCAGTCCTATACCCCAGTCCCATTCTTATTCTCCAGTCTCAGTCCTATACCCCAGTCCCAGTCCTATACCCCAGTCCCAGTCCCAGTCCTACACTCCAGTCCCAGTCCTATACCCCAGTCCCAGTCCTATACCCCAGTCCCAGTCCTATACCCCAGTCCTTTACCCCAGTCCCAGTCTTATACCCCAGTCCCAGTCTTATACCCCAGTCCCAGTCCTATACCCCAGTCCCAGTCCTATACCCCAGTCCTTTACCCCAGTCCCAGTCTTATACCCCAGTCCCAGTCCTATACCCCAGTCCCAGTCCTATACTCCAGTCCCAGTCCCAGTCCTATACCCCAGTCCCAGTCCTATACCCCAGTCCCAGTCCTATACCCCAGTCCCAGTCTCAGTCCTATACCCCAGCCCCAGTCCTACACTCCATTCTCAGTCCTATACCCCAGTCCTATACCCCAGTCCCAGTCCCAGTCCTATACCCCAGTCCCAGTCCTATACCCCAGTCCCAGTCCTATACCCCAGTCCCAGTCCCAGTCCTACACTCCAGTCCCAGTCCTATACCCCAGTCCCAGTCCTATACCCCAGTCCCAGTCCTATACCCCAGTCCCAGTCCTATACCCCAGTCCCAGTCCCAGTCCCAGTCCTATACCCCAGTCCCAGTCCCAGTCCTACACTCCAGTCCCAGTCCTATACCCCAGTCCCAGTCCTATACCCCAGTCCCAGTCCTATACCCCAGTCCCAGTCCTATACCCCAGTCCCAGTCCCAGTCCTATACCCCAGCCCCAGTCCTATACCCCAGTCCCAGTCCTATACACCAGTCCTATACCCCAGTCCCAGTCCTATACCCCAGTCCCAGTCCTATACCCCAGTCCCAGTCCTATACTCCAGTCCCAGACCCAGTCCCAGTCCTATACCCCAGTCCTATACCCCAGTCCCAGTCTTATACCCCAGTCCCAGTCCTATACCCCAGTCCCAGTCTTATACCCCAGTCCCAGTCTTATACCCCAGTCCCAGTCCTATACCCCAGTCCCAGTCCAATACTCCAGTCCCAGTCCCAGTCCTATACCCCAGTCCTATACCCCAGTCCAAGTCTTATACCCCAGTCCCAGTCCTATACCCCAGTCCCAGTCCTATACCCCAGTCCCAGTCCTATACCCCAGTCCCAGTCCTATACCCCAGCCCCAGTCCCAGGCCTATACCCCAGTCCCAGTCCTATACCCCAGTCCCAGTCCCAGTCCCAGTCCTATACCCCACTCCCAGCCCCAGTCCTATACCCCAGTCCCAGTCCTATACTCCAGCCCCAGTCCCAGTCCTATACCCCAGTCCCAGTCCTATACCCCAGCACCAATCCTATACCCCAGCCCCAGTCCCAGTCCTATACTCCAGCCCCAGTCCTATACCCCAGTCCCAGTCCTATACTCCAGTCCCAGTCCTATACTCCAGCCCCAGTCCTATACCCCAGTCCCAGTCCTATAACCCAGTCCCAGGCCTATACCCCAGTCCCAGTCCTATACCCCAGTCCCAGTCCTATACCCCACTCCCAGTCCCAGTCCAATGCCCCAGCCCCAGTCCTATACTCCAGTCCCAGTCCTATACCCCAGTCCCAGTCCTATACCCCAGTCCTATACCCCAGTCCCAGTCCCAGTCCTATATCCCAGCCCCAGTCCTATACTCCAGTCCCAGTCCCAGTCCTATACCCCAGTCCCAGTCCTATACCCCAGCCCCAGTCCTATACTCCAGTCCCAGTCCCAGTCCTATACCCCAGTCCCAGTCCTATACCCCAGTCCTATACTCCAGTCCCAGTCCCAGTCCTATACTCCAGCCCCAGTCCTATACCCCAGTCCCAGTCCCAGTCCTATACCCCAGTCCCAGTCCTATACCCCAGTCCTATACTCCAGTCCCAGTCCCAGTCCTATACTCCAGCCCCAGTCCTATACCCCAGTCCCAGTCCCAGTCTTATACTCCAGCCCCAGTCCTATACCCCAGTCCCAGTCCTATACCCCAGTCCCAGTCCTATACCCCAGGTATATACCCCAGTCCCAGTCCTATACCCCAGCCCCAGTCCCAGTCCTATAACCCAGTCCCAGTCCTATACCCCAGTCCCAGTCCTATACTCCAGCCCCAGGCCTATACTCCAGTCCCAGTCCTATACCCCAGTCCCAGTCCCAGTCCTATACCCCACTCCCAGTCCCAGTCCTATACCACAGTCCCAGTCCTATACTCCAGTCCCAGTCCTATACTCCAGCCCCATTCCTATACCCCAGTCCCAGTCCTATAACCCAGTCCCAGGCCTATACCCCAGTCCCAGTCCTATACCCCAGTCCCAGTCCCAGTCCCAGTCCTATACCCCACTCCCAGTCCCAGTCCTATACTCCAGTCCCAGTCCAATACTCCAGTCCGAGTCCTATACTCCAGTCCCAGTCCAATACTCCAGTCCCATTCTTATACTCCAGCCACAGTCCTATACCCCAGTCCCAGTCCTATACCCCAGCCCCAGTCCAATGCCCCAGTCCCAGTCCTATACCCCAGTCCCAGTCCTATACCCCAGTCCCAGTCCTATACCCCAGTCCTATACCCCAGTCCCAGTCCTATACTCCAGTCCCAGTCCTATACTCCAGTCCCAGTCCAATACTCCAGTCCCATTCTTATACTCCAGTCCCAGTCCTATACCCCAGTCCCAGTCCTATACCCCAGCCCCAGTCCAATGCCCCAGTCCCAGTCCTATACCCCAGTCCTATACTCCAGTCCTAGTCCTACACCCCAGCCCCAGTCCTATACTCCAGACCCAGTCCTATACCCCAGTCCCAGTCCTATAACCCAGTCCCAGTCCTATACCCCAGTCCCAGTCCTATACTCCAGCCCCAGGCCTATACTCCAGTCCCAGTCCTATACCCCAGTCCCAGTCCCAGTCCTATACCCCACTCCCAGTCCCAGTCCTATACCCCAGTCCCAGTCCTATACTCCAGTCCCAGTCCTATACTCCAGCCCCAGTCCTATACCCCAGTCCCAGTCCTATAACCCAGTCCCAGGCCTATACCCCAGTCCCAGTCCTATACCCCAGTCCCAGTCCCAGTCCTATACCCCACTCCCAGTCCCAGTCCTATACTCCAGTCCCAGTCCAATACTCCAGTCCCAGTCCTATACTCCAGTCCCAGTCCAATACTCCAGTCCCATTCTTATACTCCATCCACAGTCCTATACCCCAGTCCCAGTCCTATACTCCAGTCCCAGTCCCCAGTCCCAGTCCTATACCCCAGTCCCAGTCCAATACTCCAGTCCCAGTCCTATACTCCAGTCCCAGTCCAATACTCCAGTCCCATTTTTATACTCCAGCCACAGTCCTATACCCCAGTCCCAGTCCTATAACCCAGTCCCAGACCTATACCCCAGTCCCAGTCCTATACCCCAGTCCCAGTCCCAGTCCCAGTCCTATACCCCACTCCCAGTCCCAGTCCTATACTCCAGTCCCAGTCCAATACTCCAGTCCCAGTCCTATACTCCACTCCCAGTCCAATACTCCAGTCCCATTCTTATACTCCAGCCACAGTCCTATACCCCAGTCCCAGTCCTATACCCCAGCCCCAGTCCCAGTCCTATACTCCAGTCCCAGTCCTATACCCCAGTCCTATACTCCAGTCCCAGTCCTACACCCCAGCCCCAGTCCTATACTCCAGTCCCAGTCCTATACCCCAGTCCCAGTCTTATAACCCAGTCCCAGTCCTATACCCCAGTCCCAGTCCTATATCCAGCCCCAGGCCTATACTCCAGTCCCAGTCCTATACCCCAGTCCCAGTCCCAGTCCTATACCCCACTCCCAGTCCCAGTCCTATACCACAGTCCCAGTCCATTCTCCAGTCCCAGTATACTCCAGCCCCATTCCTATACCCCAGTCCCAGTCCCAGTCCTATACCCCAGCCCCAGTCCTATACCCCAGTCCCAGTCCCAGTCCTATACCCCACTCCCAGTCCCAGTCCTATACTCCAGTCCCAGTCCAATACTCCAGTCCGAGTCCTATACTCCAGTCCCAGTCCAATACTCCAGTCCCATTCTTATACTCCAGCCACAGTCCTATACCCCAGTCCCAGTCCTATACCCCAGCCCCAGTCCAATGCCCCAGTCCCAGTCCTATACCCCAGTCCCAGTCCTATACCCCAGTCCCAGTCCTATACCCCAGTCCTATACCCCAGTCCCAGTCCAATGCCCCAGTCACAGTCCTATACCCCAGTCCTATACTCCAGTCCTAGTCCTACACCCCAGCCCCAGTCCTATACTCCAGTCCCAGTCCTATACCCCAGTCCCAGTCCTATAACCCAGTCCCAGTCCTATACCCCAGTCCCAGTCCTATACTCCAGCCCCAGGCCTATACTCCAGTCCCAGTCCTATACCCCAGTCCCAGTCCCAGTCCTATACCCCACTCCCAGTCCCAGTCCTATACCCCAGTCCCAGTCCTATACTCCAGTCCCAGTCCTATACTCCAGCCCCAGTCCTATACCCCAGTCCCAGTCCTATAACCCAGTCCCAGGCCTATACCCCAGTCCCAGTCCTATACCCCAGTCCCAGTCCCAGTCCTATACCCCACTCCCAGTCCCAGTCCTATACTCCAGTCCCAGTCCAATACTCCAGTCCCAGTCCTATACTCCAGTCCCAGTCCAATACTCCAGTCCCATTCTTATACTCCAGCCCCAGTCCTATACCCCAGTCCCAGTCCTATACTCCAGTCCCAGTCCTATACCCCAGTCCCAGTCCAATACTCCAGTCCCAGTCCTATACTCCAGTCCCAGTCCAATACTCCAGTCCCATTCTTATACTCCAGCCACAGTCCTATACCCCAGTCCCAGTCCTATAACCCAGTCCCAGACCTATACCCCAGTCCCAGTCCTATACTCCAGTCCCAGTCCAATACTCCAGTCCCAGTCCTATACCCCAGTCCCAGTCCAATACTCCAGTCCCAGTCCTATACTCCAGTCCCAGTCCAATACTCCAGTCCCATTCTTATACTCCAGCCACAGTCCTATACCCCAGTCCCAGTCCTATAACCCAGTCCCAGACCTATACCCCAGTCCCAGTCCTATACCCCAGTCCCAGTCCCAGTCCCAGTCCTATACCCCACTCCCAGTCCCAGTCCTATACTCCAGTCCCAGTCCAATACTCCAGTCCCAGTCCTATACTCCACTCCCAGTCCAATACTCCAGTCCCATTCTTATACT
>NC_056434.1:7728963-7746463 GCF_018296145.1 Oncorhynchus tshawytscha
CATTTCTTTAGGAATGTAGTGAAGTAAAAGTAGTTAAACATATATAAATAGTAAAGTAAAGTAGAGATACCCCAAAAACGACTTAAGTAGTACTTTAAAGTACTTTTTACTTAATTGCTTTACACCACTGCAGGGAAGTCATGAATGAGGTCATAGGTCTCAAACTCCTGGCCCATGAGCTGCCTATTGGCACTCAGAGAACACGGTTTGGAAACTGCTGGCTTAACTAGAATGCCATAGCGTTTATGAATTGCTCATTTATCCCCCTGCAAATCATCCCCAGAGAATGTGTTCCTAGTCAGTTTACTAGACGATACTGTGGTCTTACTAAGCTTACTAGATGTGATGATGTCACTAACATTCTCCGGTCTTTCCTTTCCTGTCTGTCTGTCTGTCTGTCTGTCTGTCTGTCTCACCGTCAGCTGTGAGGGCGGACCGCATGCGTGGCGGCCGCAACAAGTTCGGCCCCATGTACAAGCGCGACCGGGCCCTCAAGCAGCAGAAGAAAGCGCTGATCCGCGCCAACGGCCTGAAGATCGAGTCCATGACCCAGGTGATGCAGGCGGTGCCCACCGACCTCACCATCTCCTCGGCCATCCAGAACATCCACCAGGCCGCCTCCAAGGGCCTGCCGCTCAGCCACCACGGCCTCCCGCACCACGCCGCCCTGCCCCACACAGACTACGATCGCAGCCCCTTCGTGACGTCTCCCATCAGCATGGCCATGCCCCCCCACACTGGTTCCCTCCAGGGCTACCAGGCGGCCTACGGCCACTTCCAGAGCACCCGCACCATCAAGTCCGAGTACCCGGACCCGTACAGCAGCTCGCCCGAGTCCATCATGGGTTACAACCCGTACATGGACGTGTACCAGACGGGCTCGCCGCCCAGCTTCCCACACCTCATCGTGGAGCTGCTGAAGTGCGAACCTGACGAGCCCCAGGTGCAGACCAAGATCCTGGCCTACCTGCAGCAGGAGCAGGCCAGCCGGGGGAAACACGACAAACTCAACACGTTCGGCCTTATGTGCAAGATGGCCGACCAGACGCTGTTCTCCATCGTGGAGTGGGCCCGGAGCAGCATCTTCTTCCGCGAGCTCAAGGTACGTGAGGCACTGAACACAGGCGCCATGTTGGATTTGGCACACACACTGTATAAGTATGTATTGTTTTTTCACATACAGGAATATCATTCAGAGGCCTCAGGTTACATAGTACACATAGAAAAACACTAGTCAAACACATTTAGGTTCATTTGATTCAATCAGATCCTCTTTAGCTGATGTTTTGACGGTGTTGTTAGAGTTGTTAAATCCACAAGCGGCTCCCGACCTAAAGCGGACATTGACATTGGCTGCACAGAGTCACATTAAGAGAAATCCCCAGCCTTGTTTACAAGTTTTTAACACTTGATTAGGCTGACAGAAATCCTCCATTTTGTTATTTAATGATTTTCAATTTGAGCGTCATTATTTCAATATAACCTATACTGTTTCACGCTCTGAACTTCTAACGCGAGCAGGGTGGGTGTGGCTTCACGACAATGATCACAAGAGCAACTGCTCACCTGATTTGATAGCTTCAACTAGAGGATCCACCTGAATACCCGAGACCCGATCCGGGTCAAAAATAATCTCACGGGTATGGGTAGGCCCTGATATGATAGTCACGGGTCTCGGGTATGTGTCATTTTAACTGACTTGTCTGGAAGGACCCGTACAGATCTGGAGACCGCAGCAGTAGAGAGAAAGAGAGAGAGATTTATACTGCTACTCTTTGCTTTTGTGACTCGTGTAGCTTGTTGTTATTGTTGGCCAATTATAAGTCATCAAAGCGGCACTAGGCTACAGTCATAGAGCCTCAGTGTGGGCAAAAGTTAGGAGATATCTAATCAATGGAAGATTTAATTAAAATGATGGAACTAAAAGTTAAAGAAGAAGGATAGGCTATGACGACCAAGAGCCAACAGGTAGACTGCTACTTTATATTCTGAATGGAGTTGTTGTTGTGTGTAACTGTTTGGATGAGAAAGTGCATGCTGCCTCAATTAGCCTAGCTAGCTAATTTAACTAGCTTCTCCCGGTTTCATGTAGTCAAGACAGGTACTATGCAACCATGTTAGATGATAAATAACCTAGCTATGGCAGCTATTAGTGTATTACAGCAAGAGTCTGCTTGGTTTGTTGCGGTCTCTCTTCTCTCTCTCTCTCCTCCATGTTCCTGTGTCACTCGCTCACAATCAGAGTAGCCTTCACACAGAGTAGCCTTCACACAGCATGGTCCCTGCTAGAGGGTTACCTCTCTACCTCCTCTCACAGTAGCCTACACACACAGCACGGCCCCTATTAGAGCGTCAACTCTCTCTACCTCCTCTCACAGTAGCCTACACACACAGCACGGCCCCTGCTAGAGGGTCACCTCTCTCTCCCTCCTCTCACAGTAGCCTACACACACAGCACGACCCCTGCTAGAGGGTCACCTCTCTCTCCCTCCTCTCACAGTAGCCTACACACACAGCACGGCCCCTGTTAGAGGGTTACCTCTCTCTACCTCCTCTCACAGTAGCCTACACACACAGCACGGCCCCTGCTAGAGGGTTACCTCTCTCTACCTCCTCTCACAGTAGCCTACACACACAGCACGGCCCCTGTTAGAGGGTTACCTCTCTCTACCTCCTCTCACAGTAGCCTACACACAGCACGACCCCTGCTAGAGGGTCACCCTCTACCTCTTCTCACAGTAGCCTACACACACAGCACGGCCCCTATTAGAGGGTTACCTCTCTACCTCCTCTCACAGTAGCCTACACACACAGCACGGCCCCTATTAGAGGGTTACCTCTCTACCTCCTCTCACAGTAGCCTACACACACAGCACGGCCCCTATTAGAGGGTTACCTCTCTACCTCCTCTCACAGTAGCCTACACACACAGCACGACCCCTGCTAGAGGGTTACCTCTCTCTCTACCTCCTCTCAAACGTATGTTTACATTTGAGTCATTTAGCAGACTGTCTTATCCAGAGCCACTACAGTAGGGAGTCATTTAGCAGACTCTCTTATCCAGAGCCACTACAGTAGGGAGTAATTTAGCAGACTCTCTTATCCAGAGCCACTACAGTAGGGAGTCATTTAGCAGACTCTCTTATCCAGACACACTACAGTAGGAAGTCATTTAGCAGACTGTCTTATCCAAAGCCACTACAGTAGGGAGTCATTTAGCAGACTCTCTTATCCAAAGCCACTACAGTAGGGAGTCATTTAGCAGACTCTCTTATCCAGAGCCACTACAGTAGGGAGTCATTTAGCAGACTCTCTTATCCAGAGCCACTACAGTAGGGAGTCATTTAGCAGACTCTCTTATCCAGACACACTACAGTAGGGAGTCATTTAGCAGACTGTCTTATCCAAAGCCACTACAGTAGGGAGTCATTTAGCAGACTCTCTGATCCAGAGCCACTACAGTAGGGAGTCATTTAGCAGACTGTCTTATCCAGAGACACTACAGTAGGGAGTCAATTAGCAGGTCTCTAGGTGCACGGTGTTTCCTCCGACACATTGGTGCGGCTGGCTTCCGGGTTGGATGCGCGCTGTGTTAAGAAGCAGTTCGGCTTCATAAACGAGTTTTAATGCTCTCGACCTTCGTCTCTCCCGAGCCTGTACGGGAGTTGTATGGATGAGACAAGATAGTAACTACTAACAATTGGATACTATGAAAAGGGGGGTAAAAATAATTTAAAAAAAAAAATAGAACTGTTTGGCCATAATGACCATCGCTATGTTTGGAGGAAAAGGGGGAGGTTTGCAAGCCGAAGAACACCATCCCAACCGTGAAGTACGGGGGTGGCAGCATCATGTTGTAGGGGTTCTTTGCTGCAGGAGGGACTGGGGCACTTCACAAAATAGATGGCATCATGAGGAGAGAAAATTATGTGGATATATTGAAGCAACATCTCAAGACATCAGTTAAAGCTTGGTCGCAAATGGGTCTTCCAAATGGACAATGACCCCAAGCATCCTTCCAAAGTTGTGGCAAAATGGCTTAAGGACAACAAAGTCAAGGTATTGGAGTGGCCATTACAAAGCCCTGACCTCAATCCAACAGAAAATGTGTGGGCAGAACTGAAAAAGGGTGTGCGACTAAGGAGGCCTACAAACCTGACTCAGTTACACCAGCTCTGTCAGGAAGAATGGGCCAAAATTCACCCGACTTGTTGTGGGAAGCTTTTGGAAGGCTCCAAAACATTTGACCCAAGTTAAGCAATTTAAAGGCAATGCTACCAAATACCAATTGAGTGTATGTAAACTTCTGACCCACTGGGAATGTGAGGAAAGTAATAAAAGCTGAAATAAATCATTCTCTCTAGTATTATTCTGACATTTAAAATAAAGTGGTGATCCTAACTAACCTAAGACAGGGCATTTTTACTAGTATTAAATGTCAGGAATTGTGAAAAACTGAGTTTAAATGTATTTGGCTAAGGTGTATTTAAACTTCTGACATCAACTGTATACACACACACACACACACACACACACACACAAGCCCGTGAACTCACTCCTCGTCAAACCCACCCAAATCTTTTATCTTCACCCGGCTCTAATCTTTCCCTTTTATGTGTCTGCTCGACACTAATGCCATGTGTACAGAGATGAGAGGGAGGGCTGCTAGCTCTCCTCCTGATCAAAATTCAGTAGCCAGCCCTATTTACGCACCGTGACACACTCAGGGTTAGGAAAACGTTGACCTTCTGCCTTCTGGCTCTTTTCATTCAAAGCAGCGGGGGTCCTTGATCATCTTTGAGATTTAGAAAATACATAATTTAATATAGAAATATTATCATAGATCCACAATTCATCCATCAGAATAGCACAAGTCAATGGAAGCATGCTGAGGAAAATACACTATGTCTGTTTTGCTGTTAATGATAATGCACTAAATGAATGAATGATATTCTAACCCATTTAGTAATAATGCCTATTTGAAGTATTTACCTTCTCTACTGAGCAAATAAACCTTGGAGCGAACAAAAACCACGCTGCACACATTCTCTGTTCCTCTCAGGGACAAACAAATGAGGAATAATCAGGTTTTTACAGAAAGACTCATTTAACATTTTATCACGGTCTGTTCTGGAAGCTCTGTTTTCAGTAAGGATGCTACAGCAGACGGTTGTTGTTTGGAGCCAGAGTAAAGTTTGGTTGACATCACTCACAACTTTGTAGTGTTTCTTTAACCAATCACAAAAAAGTTGCCTACCAAAAATGACTCTAACCCAGCAATGAGTCTTCCTGTAAAAACCTGATTATTCCTCATTTTTCTGTCCTTGAGAGGAACAGAGAATGTTTGCAGCGTGGTTTTGTCCACTCCGAGGTTTATTTGTTCAGTAGAGAAGTTTAATATATGGAGAGCAACATAAAAAGCTCTGATGAGCTTGTGGATCACCTGGGTTCTTTAGTTCTCTCTCTCTCTTCCTCCTCTCTCTCTGTTTCTCCCCCCCTCTCTCGCTCTCTTTCCGTCTCTCTCTCTCTTTCTCCCTCCTCTCTCTCTCTCTCTCTCTCCATTCAATTCAATTCAATTCAATGGGCTTTATTGGCATGGGAAACATGTGTTAACATTGCCAAAGCAAGTGAGGTAGATAATATACAAAAGTGAAATAAACAATAAACAGTAAACATTACACATGTCATATTATATATATATATATATATGGGGCGACAGGGTAGCCTAGTGGTTAGAGTGTTGGACAAGTAACCGGAAGGTTGCAAGTTCAAACCCCCGAGCTGACAAGGTACAAATCTGTCGTTCTGCCCCTGAACAGGCAGTTAACCCACTGTTCCTAGGCCATCATTGAAAATAAGAATTTGTTCTTAACTGACTTGCCTGGTTAAATAAAGGGAAAATAAATAAATAAATATATATATACAGTGTTGTAACAATGTACAAATGGTTAAAGTACACAAGGGAAAATAAATAAACATAAATATGGGTTGTATTTACAATGGTGTTTGTTCTTCACTGGTTGCCTTTTTACTTGCGACAACAGGTCACACATCTTGCTGCTGTGATGGCACACTGTGGAATTTCACCCATCTCACTCTCTCTCTCTCTCTCTCTCTCTCTCTCTCTCAATTCAACTCACTCTCTGTCTCTCTCCCTGTCTCTCAATTCAATTCACTCCCTCTCCCTCTCCCCTCTCTCTCTCTCTCCCTCTATTTCTCTCTCTCTCTCACTCTCTACCTCTTTCTGGCTCTCTCAATTCAATTCACTCTCTCTTTCTCTCTCTCTCTCTCTCTCTCTCTCTCTCTCCCTCCCTCCCTCCCTCCCTCCTCAAAAATGTGCTTTATTGGCATGACAGTAACAACGATAACCAACAGTCTGTCAGACACTGTCCCTCATCTTATCGCAGGCAGCAATGTAGTGCGCTGCCAACACACAGCTCTCCGCATCCTCCCCCAACAGGACGGGTAGCATATTCTCATCAGCGAGGTCTTTGAGACCTTGAATAAGGGTTTCAAATATGGGGAAATGACACTCTCTAATTGTTTTATATTTTTTTAAACATTTTGTCAGGAAATGCAGCTCTGTCTCAGGTTCTGCTGTGGTGCAGTGGTTGCACAGCCTTTCCTCTACAGGGAGCCATGTTTTCCTGTGTCTAACCTTCTCAATGGAAAGGCTGTGCTCACTGAGGCTGTACTTTGTCAAGGGTTTTCTAAGGTTTTGATCAGTAACCATGGTCAAATAGTTAGCCACGGTGTGCTGTGGATTTAGGGCCAGATAGCACTGCATGTTGCTTTGTGCTCGTGATTGTGTTTCCCAATAAACAATGTAGTTTTGTTTTGACTGTGTTGTAATTTGGTATATTCTGATTGATTGAATGTTCTGGTCCTGAGGCTTCAGTGTGTTAGTAGAAACAGGTTTGCGAACTCAGCCCCAGGACCAGCTGGATGAGGGGACTGAGGCTTCAGTGTGTTAGTAGAACAGGTTAGTGAACTCAGCCCCAGGTCCAGCTGGATGAGGGGACTGAGGCTTCAGTGTGTTAGTAGAAACAGGTTTGCGAACTCAGCCCCAGGACCAGCTGGATGAGGGGACTGAGGCTTCAGTGTGTTAGTAGAACAGGTTAGTGAACTCAGCCCCAGGTCCAGCTGGATGAGGGGACTGAGGCTTCAGTGTGTTAGTAGAACAGGTTTGTGAACTCAGCTCCAGGACCAGCTGGATGAGTGACTCTTTTCTTTACACAGCTCTTGGCATTGCAGGGCTTGGTAATGATATGAGAGGGCGTCACTGTATTTTAGATGTTTTTATTATTATTAGTGGATATTGACCTAATTCTGCCCTGCATGCATCGTTGGTAGTTTTCCTCTGGACATGTAGGAGAATCTTACAGAACTCTCCATGCAGGGTTGCAATGGGGTGTTTGCCCAATTTGGTGAAGTCTTGTTTGGCAAGTGGACCCCACACCTCGCTGCCATGAAGTGCAATTGGTTCAATGACACATTCAATTAGTGTTAGCCAAATTTTTATAGGTATTTCAAGTTGAATTTATTTTTAATGGCATAGAATGCACTGTGTGCTTTCTCTCTCGTTCATTCACTGCCTCATTAAGATGTCCAGTTGAGCCTATTTTTAAACCTAAGTAATTGTAGTGTGTGCAGTACTCTATATATGTTGTACCAATTGAGAACTTTGGTCTAATTCCCTGAGATCTGGATATTCTCTGGAAAATCATTATTTTAGTTGTGCTGTGGGGGTTTACTGCCAGGGCCCAGGTCTGGCAGTACTGCTCTAGCAGGTCCAGGCTCTACTGTAGGCCATGTGCTGTGGGTGACAGCAGGCATAGGTCATCTGCGAAGAGTAGGCATTTAACCTCTGAATTGTGGAGACTGAGGATTCTTCTAGAATAGTGGCCAATTCGTTGATGTAAATATTGAAGAGTGCAGGGCTCAGATTGCAACCCTGGCGAAGGCCCCGCCCCTGGTTAAGGAATTCTGATATTTTCTTGCCAATTTTAATGCTACACATATTGCCAGTACATTGATTTAATTATGTCATATGTTTTACCCCCTACACTACTTTCAATAACTTTGTAGAACAGTCCTGTATGCCAAATAGAATCAAATGCTTTTTGGAAGTTGATAAAGCAAGTGTATAGCAAGTGTATATTTTGGTATTATTTTGGTGGACATATTTATCTATCAGGGTGTGTATGGTGTAAATATGATCAATCGTACAATGTTTTGGTATAAATCCAATTTAGCTTTTACTCAAGACATTGTGCTTATTAAGGAAGTTTAGAACTCTTACATTTATAATACTACAGAAAACCTTCCCCAGGTTACTGTTCACCACAAATGCCTCTGTCATTTGTCTCCGTTCTTAAAGATTGGGGTTATGAGTCCTTGATTCCAGATGTCAGGGAAATAACCTACACTCAGGATCAAATTAAACAGTTTAATTATAGCCAATTGAAATGTTGCACTAGTGAGTTTGAACAATCTCATTTAGGATGCCATCAGGTCCGCATGCTTTTTTAAATTTGAAGTTTCTTATAGAGCTCCTGGTCAGTAATAGTTTAGTTTCTTATAGAGCTCCTGGTCAGTAATAGTTTAGTTTCTTATAGAGCTCCTGGTCAGTAATAGTTTAGTTTATTATAGAGCTCCTGGTCAGTAATAGTTTAGTTTCTTATAGAGCTCCTGGTCAGTAATAGTTTAGTTTCTTATAGAGCTCCTGGTCAGTAATAGTTTAGTTTCTTATAGAGCTCCTGGTCAGTAATAGTTTAGTTTCTTATAGAGCTCCTGGTCAGTAATAGTTTAGTTTCTTATAGAGCTCCTGGTCAGTAATAGTTTAGTTTCTTATAGAGCTCCTGGTCAGTAATAGTTTAGTTTCTTATAGAGCTCCTGGTCAGTAATAGTTTTGTTTCTTATAGAGCTCCTGGTCAGTAATAGTTTAGTTTCTTATAGAGCTCCTGGTCAGTAATAGTTTAGTTTATTATAGAGCTCCTGGTCAGTAATAGTTTAGTTTCTTATAGAGCTCCTGGTCAGTAATAGTTTAGTTTCTTATAGAGCTCCTGGTCAGTAATAGTTTAGTTTCTTATAGAGCTCCTGGTCAGTAATAGTTTAGTTTCTTATAGAGCTCCTGGTCAGTAACTGGGGAGTCCAATGGGTTGTGATTGTCCTTTATAGCTTTTTCTAACCCATTCAATTTGTCATTCATTTGTCGTTGTTCTGCGTTTGAGTCAATCTGAACGGTGTTGAATAGTGTTTTAAAATGGGTCCATATGTCACCATTTTGTATCGCTAAATCTTCTTGTTTTGATTTATTTTTTATTTTATTTTGCCAGAAGTTGTGTGTGTTTATGACTCCTCAATTAGTGTCAGCTGCTTGCTGTTGTACTGTGCTGTTTTGGTGCTGAGTGTTACGTTTATAGAGTTTTAAAGTCTCACAGTAATGAAGGCGTAATTCACCATTATTTAGGTCTCTGTGCTTTTGGTTGGATATAGTGTTCTAAGTGTTTTCCTTATAACTTTACAATCTGCATCAAACCAGTTTTTATCTGTGGTCTTCTTTGTTTGGTTGTGCTTCTTTTGCCATTTGCCTGTATATATAGTTGATGTTTTTTTACTGCCAGATTGATGCCTTCTTTACTGTGAGTGAATGTGCTGTCCAGAAAGTTATCTAAGAGTGTTTGAATATTTTGGTTACAGGTTGCTTTCTGGTATTCTTCTGTGGTGTTTTGGGCCCATTTGTCTGAATTGCTGATGTTGTACAGCTGACTGGGCTGTGAATGTCTGGTTGTTTCCATGTCTGTTCTTTTGAGAAACAAGGTCATTTGGCTGTGATCAGGCATATGCGTTAGTGGTTTGACGGTGAATGAGCTGAAAGAGAAAGGGTCAATGTCTGTAATAATGTAGTCTACTGTGCTGTGGCCAAGAGGTGAGCAATAGGTGAATCTCTACAAAGAGTAACCTACCATTGACAAAGTAGAGACCCAGGCTTCTAGCAACAGATCCATTCTGTTTTTGTTGATGTTGCTGTCACTGTTGTTTCTATGGTTAAGACAGATAGAAACAGCCCTGTAATAAAGTTGTTCCCTCGTGTGGTCGTTAGATCAGGTAGTGTTCCTGTGTGCGTATTTGTGTCCCCACAGATGAGCACACTCGCATTGCTTTGCTTTAGCTGTGTGTCTGTGATGACACCATTACCTCTCTGTAACCTGACCTCAACATCTTTAAGATGTTTGTTGAACTCCAGTGCTGAACTCTTCAGTCCGAAGGTTGATGAGTTTAGGCCCTGAATGTTCCACATGCCAACTGATAGGTTGATGAGTTTAGGCCCTGAATGTTCCACATGCCGACTGATAGGTTGATGAGTTTAGGCCCTGAATGTTCCACATGCCGACTGATAGGTTGATGAGTTTAGGCCCTGAATGTTCCACATGCCAACTGATAGGTTGATGAGTTTAGGCCCTGAATGTTCCACATGCCAACTGATAGGTTGATGAGTTTAGGCCCTGAATGTTCCACATGCCGACTGATAGGTTGATGAGTTTAGGCCCTGAATGTTCCACATGCTGACTGATAGGTTGATGAGTTTAGGCCCTGAATATTCCACATGCCGACTGATAGGTTGATGAGTTTAGGCCCTGAATGTTCCACATGCTGACTGATAGGTTGATGAGTTTAGGCCCTGAATGTTCCACATGCCAACTGATAGGTTGATGAGTTTAGGCCCTGAATGTTCCACATGCCGACTGATAGGTTGATGAGTTTAGGCTCTGAATGTTCCACATGCTGACTGATAGGTTGATGAGTTTAGGCCCTGAATGTTCCACATGCTGACTGATAGGTTGATGAGTTTAGGCCCTGAATGTTCCACATGCCAACTGATAGGTTGATGAGTTTAGGCCCTGAATGTTCCACATGCTGACTGATAGGTTGATGAGTTTAGGCCCTGAATGTTCCACATGCTGACTGATAGGTTGATGAGTTTAGGCCCTGAATGTTCCACATGCTGACTGATAGGTTGATGAGTTTAGGCCCTGAATGTTCCACATGCTGACTGATAGGTTGATGAGTTTAGGCCCTGAATGTTCCACATGCTGACTGATAGGTTGATGAGTTTAGGCCCTGAATGTTCCACATGCTGACTGATAGGTTGATGAGTTTAGGCCCTGAATGTTCCACATGCTGACTGATAGGTTGATGAGTTTAGGCCCTGAATGTTCCACATGCCGACTGATAGGTTGATGAGTTTAGGCCCTGAATGTTCCACATGCTGACTGATAGGTTGATGAGTTTAGGCCCTGAATGTTCCACATGCTGACTGATAGGTTGATGAGTTTAGGCCCTGAATGTTCCACATGCCGACTGATAGGTTGATGAGTTTAGGCCCTGAATGTTCCACATGCCAACTGATAGGTTGATGAGTTTAGGCCCTGAATGTTCCACATGCTGACTGATAGGTTGATGAGTTTAGGCCCTGAATGTTCCACATGCTGACTGATAGGTTGATGAGTTTAGGCCCTGAATGTTCCACATGCCGACTGATAGGTTGATGAGTTTAGGCCCTGAATGTTCCACATGCTGACTGATAGGTTGATGAGTTTAGGCCCTGAATGTTCCACATGCTGACTGATAGGTTGATGAGTTTAGGCCCTGAATGTTCCACATGCTGACTGATAGGTTGATGAGTTTAGGCCCTGAATGTTCCACATGCTGACTGATAGGTTGATGAGTTTAGGCCCTGAATGTTCCACATGCTGACTGATAGGTTGATGAGTTTAGGCCCTGAATGTTCCACATGCTGACTGATAGGTTGATGAGTTTAGGCCCTGAATGTTCCACATGCCGACTGATAGGTTGATGAGTTTAGGCCCTGAATGTTCCACATGCTGACTGATAGGTTGATGAGTTTAGGCCCTGAATGTTCCACATGCTGACTGATAGGTTGATGAGTTTAGGCCCTGAATGTTCCACATGCTGACTGATAGGTTGATGAGTTTAGGCCCTGAATGTTCCACATGCCGACTGATAGGTTGATGAGTTTAGGCCCTGAATGTTCCACATGCTGAGGCCCTGATGCTGACTGATAGGTTGATGAGTTTAGGCCCTGAATGTTCCACATGCTGACTGATAGGTTGATGAGTTTAGGCCCTGAATGTTCCACATGCTGACTGATAGGTTGATGAGTTTAGGCCCTGAATGTTCCACATGCTGACTGATAGGTTGATGAGTTTAGGCCCTGAATGTTCCACATGCTGACTGATAGGTTGATGAGTTTAGGCCCTGAATGTTCCACATGCTGACTGATAGGTTGATGAGTTTAGGCCCTGAATGTTCCACATGCTGACTGATAGGTTGATGAGTTTAGGCCCTGAATGTTCCACATGCTGACTGATAGGTTGATGAGTTTAGGCCCTGAATGTTCCACATGCCGACTGATAGGTTGATGAGTTTAGGCCCTGAATGTTCCACATGCCGACTGATAGGTTGATGAGTTTAGGCCCTGAATGTTCCACATGCCGACTGATAGGTTGATGAGTTTAGGCCCTGAATGTTCCACATGCTGACTGATAGGTTGATGAGTTTAGGCCCTGAATGTTCCACATGCCGACTGATAGTGATTTTATGTTGCAAAAAGAAAGAACAGCAGTCAGAAATACAGTAACTACTAACTATTAAGTTGTTAAGCTGCGCTGGTCCTGCTGTTGGGCCCTGTGGAGTGGAGGAGGGCCAGTTCTGGGCCGTGGGGCTTCCTCTCTGGTCTGGTAGAGGTGGTGGTCAGGTGCGGGGTAGTAGGGTGGGCCCGGTCCGGTCTGGCTAAGCCGATGGAAGTGGTGATGCTCTGGTGGTGGGTGGGGCCTGTGGGGTGTGCTGGGTCTGGTGTGGTGTTGAATGGGCCTGGGGCTTCTTAGTGGTGCAGTGGTCTGGTAGGGGTCTCTGGGTGGTCCTCTGTCCAGTGCGGCATGGGGTGTTTGTCTACCTTTAGAGACTTTAGAGACTACATCATTTAGAGACTTGGCAAACATCCCTACTGTCTGCTTCCTTAGGTGGGATTGGTCGTGCAGATGCTCTGGGGTGATTGTTGGGTGGTGAGCAACATGCTGTTTGGGAGTAGGCCACACCCTCTGGTGATGTCAGCATTGACTTTCTGAATGGTACGAGGATCTTTGAAAGTCTTTGCGTGGCAGGAGAGTGTGGCCTAATATTGTGGCCTGCTGTGCCAAAGTCAGGCTGGGACAGGATGTGGAGTGCATCCTGCATTTCTGGGCACATTATTTTGGACACCTTGTGGTGGGGGAAGAGTTTATCCTCTTGGATGAATTTCCCATTTGAGTCAATGAGGATGGCCACCTCAGTGGGGTTTACCGGAGTAGTGCTTCTCTCTGTAGTAGGTGTGAGCCTCTTTGTTGACTGGGGTGCCGGTATGGGGGGGTGTATTAGGTGTGGTGAGGAGCTGTAGCAAAGGAGTCTCTACAGTCTGCTCTCTGGGCTGCAGCCCCCTCTTGATGACAGACAACTCCTTTGCCAACTCCTCCTCTACCTGCACGTTTTCTGTTATATATACATATTCCTATTCATTGAACAAGTAAACTTTTAGTACAATAGGCGTGTCTCTCTCTTTCTCTTTCTCTCTCTTTCTCCCCCCCCTCTCTCTCTCTCTCGCTCTCTCTCTCTCTCTCTCTCCCTACCTGCACGTTTTCTGTTATATATATATAACTTTTAGTACAATAGGTGTCTTTTCTCTCTCTCTCTCTCTCTCTCTCTCTCTCTCTCAATTCAATTTGATTCACACTCTCTTTGTCTCTCTCTCTCTCTTTGTCTCTTTGTGTTTCTCTCTCTCTTTCTGGCTCTCTCAATTTAATACAATTTGATTCACCTCCCTCCCCCTCCCTCCCTCCCTCCCTCCCTCCCTCCCTCCCTCCCTCCCTCCCTCCCTCCCTCCCTCCCTCCCTCCCTCCCTCCCTCCCTCCCTCCCTCTCTCTCTCTCTCTCTCCCCCCTCCCTCCCTCCCTCCCTCCCTCCCTCCCTCCCTCCCTCTCTCTCTCCCACCCTCCCTCCCTCCCTCCCTCCCTCTCCCTCTCCCTCCCTCCCTCCCTCCCTCCCTCCCCCTCCCTCCCTCCCTCCCTCCCTCCCTCCCTCCCTCCCCTCCTCCCTCCCTCCCTCCCTCCCTCCCTCCCTCCCTCCCTCCCTCTCTCTCTGTTGCGGTCCTCTGAATTTTAAAGAAGGGAAAAAATAAATGTAATGTTCAACACAATCCAATTATAGACATGGGGCAATAGCTCTGGAAAACACATGTTGACATTTATCACACGGCCAAGTGCTATTGAAATGTTTTATATCTGAATTAGCATCAAATTAAAAACCATTAGTACAGTACTTCACTGAGTATATGTAATGGAGAGTCGGGTGTGGTTGTCGAATCCACTGAATGATCATTGTGCAGTGAGTGGAGCATACCTCTCCAAACTCTCCATTCAGATTTAATTTCCTATATCCACTTGATGATGTCGCCTCTCAGTTCGCTTCAGAATAAAATGTAACTATGTCCGAGCTAATGACGGTCTGTATTACTCCTGAGCTTAATTGGAACAGAGTTTAGAGAATGGAAGAGGACATCCCGGGTTAACGTGGGGGGGCTGATTCCTGTACCCCATAATCCTCTATCTGCCGTCCCTCCTGGAGTGGGACCACACGGTAACAGGCGGGGCCAGAAGGGGGATAATTCACTGATTGGCTGAATTGACTGAATAATCAGGCGTGACACACTACCTCCTCCCTCCTCTCTAGCGCCTCTATAGGGCAGACTAAATCAGCTATGCGCTAGCAGACAGCACTGACAGCTTTCTCTAGACCCCCTCCCTCCTTTTCTTTCCTTCGCGTTGGTGCTGGAGAAAAGCATTGTTGTAAATCCTGCACTGTTTTCCATGAGCAATGGCTAAGCTACGGCAGGTTCTGAGGTAGTAGACAGGAAGGCTTTGTGGGACGTCTACATTTAGTAGTTCAGGATGTGTTTTCATGGTTTATCTTTATTTACAGTGGGGTTTTCAGTCATCATTTCAGGTTATTTCACTCAATCTGTGAACATCTTGGCCCATGTTCTGTTATAATCTCCACCCGGCACAGCCAGAAGAGGACTGGCCACCCCTCAGAGCCTGGTTCCTCTCTAGGTTTCTTCCTAGGTTCTGGCCTTTCTAAGGAGTTTTTTCCTAGCCACCATGCTTCTACACCTGCATTGCTTGCTGTTTGGGGTTTTAGGCTGGATTTCTGTACAGCACTTTGAGAAATCAGCTGATGTACGAAGGGCTTTATAAATAAATTTGATTTTATTTAATAATCATTGTCAAAATCTGAAATGTGTGTGTGTGTGTGTGTGTGTGGGGGGGGGGGGTCTGTGTGTGTGCTTTACAGCACATCTCAGTGAGACAATTCAAATATTACAGACCTCTGTAAATCGCTACAGCTAATATATTAATAATGTGCGAGTGGTAAAGGGCGGGTGGTAATCACAGGACATACAGATTGAATAGGAGCTGGTGTGTGACCCTGGCTCTGAGGACACTATGAATACCTCTTCATCTACAGGCCCTCTATAATTAGCTTGGTAAGAACAACAGAATGTCTCTGTTATTAATGGAGCTGAGCGATGAGACGTGCCTGTTAATGGAGCAGAGTGGTGAGATGTGTCTGTTAATGGAGCCGAGTGGTGAGACGTGTCTGTTAATGGAGCCGAGTGGTGAGACGTGTCTGTTAATGGAGCCGAGTGGTGAGACGTGTCTGTTAATGGAGCCGAGTGGTGAGACGTGTCTGTTAATGGAGCCGAGTGGTGAGACGTGTCTGTTAATGGAGCCGAGTGGTGAGACGTGTCTGTTAATGGAGCTGAGTGGTGAGACGTGTCTGTTAATGGAGCCGAGTGGTGAGACGTGTCTTTTAATGGAGCTGAGTGGTGAGACGTGTCTGTTAATGGAGCCGAGCGTGGTGAGATGTGTCTGTTAATGGAGCCGAGTGGTGAGACGTGTCTGTTAATGGAGCCGTGGTGAGACGTGTCTGTTAATGGAGCTGAGTGGTGAGACGTGTCTGTTAATGGAGCTGAGTGGTGAGACGTGTCTGTTAATGGAGCTGAGTGGTGAGACGTGTCTGTTAATGGAGCCGAGTGGTGAGACGTGTCTGTTAATGGAGCTGAGCGGTGAGACGTGTCTGTTAATGGAGCCGAGTGGTGAGATGTGTCTGTTAATGGAAGTGGTGGAAATGGAAAGATGTGTCTGTTTAATGGAAGTGGTGAGACCGGTCTGTTAATGGAGTCAGTGGTGAAATGTCTGTTAATGGAGCCATGATGAGATCTGTTAAGGAAAGGAGGCCGAGTGGTGAGACGTGTCTGATCTGCAGCTGAGCGGAGACGGCCAAAAGTGTGGAAACTAAAGAGATCTAGTTTCCATAAGTTGGACCGGGTTCCAGGAGTCATAAATACTTAGCCATTTGAGATTAGAGGAGGCCCGTTGTTTGATCCAGCTGACCTCCGGAGTCTTAACTGGCCAACCCTACCTTTATTAGTCTTTAACTCCAACCCTACCTACCTCAGTTTTAACTCCAACCCTACCTACCTCAGTCTTAACTCCAACCCTACCTACCTCAGTTTTAACTCCAACCCTACCTACCTCAGTTTTAACTCCAACCCTACCTACCTCAGTTTTAACTCCAACCCGCCCTACCTCAGTCTTAACTCCAACCCGCCCTACCTCAGTCTTAACTCCAACCCTCCCTACCTCAGTCTTAACTCCAACCTTCCCTACCTCAGTCTTAACTCCAACCCTACCTACCTCAGTTTTAACTCCAACCCGCCCTACCTCAGTCTTAACTCCAACCCGCCCTACCTCAGTCTTAACTCCAACCCTCCCTACCTCAGTCTTAACTCCAACCCTACCTACCTCAGTTTTAACTCCAACCCGCCCTACCTCAGTCTTAACTCCAACCCGCCCTACCTCAGTCTTAACTCCAACCCTCCCTACCTCAGTCTTAACTCCAACCCTCCCTACCTCAGTCTTAACTCCAACCCTACCTACCTCAGTCTTAACTCCAACCCTACCTACCTCAGGTTTAATTCCAACCCTCCCTACCTCAGTCTTAACTCCAACCCTACCTACCTCCGTTTTAACTCCAACCCTACCTACCTGTCTTATCTCCAACCCTACCTACCTCAGTCATAACTCACTTCCTGTTTGGAGCCAGGTGTCCTTGTTACTGTAGTAAATGTTGATGTGAAGGGAAAATAATGTTTTGGAAAGGGTGGCTTTTGTGTTTGTGTGTGTGTGTGTGTGTGTGTGTGTACGCGTGCGTATATGTGTTAGCAGTAACATCCCACCCTGGCTCTCTCTGGACATAGAGGGAAACAGATGTGTGTCTCTCATTGTGGCTAGCTGTCACTGAGGGTAGAGGGGCGGGGGGGGTGGCACAGCAGGATTGGCATCCCTCCCATAGCCTGGCATGCCTACATCCCAGACAAATTT
>NC_056434.1:7751463-7756463 GCF_018296145.1 Oncorhynchus tshawytscha
CACCTCTTAAGTCTGAAATCTCTTTTTTTGTAATGAGCAGCAGAAAAACACACGTGCCAATCGGTTCAGTGGCTCTTTAAAGTCAATATGAAGAATTATTCTCAAAAAAGTAAAGCAACAGAATAATTTACTCTATAGGGTTTAGAGTCTAAGCTATGTACGGTCTACCCATACCCTAGTATGTTACTATAAAATAAAAAAGAAAGATTGACCCGTGAAAAAAACATTTCTCCATTTGAAAAATATATATCAGCCATGGAATTATTTACATGGTTTACTCTGTGTACGCTATGTACTGCGGTTCAAACGTCCCTCTACAGGGTGTGTGTGTGTGTGTGTGTGTGTGTGTGTGTGTGTGTGTGTGTGTGTGTGTGTGTGTGTGTACATGCATTTCTTATAGCGAAAACGTCAGTCAATCTTGCAGGACGACAGTCGGAATCCCAGGGGTTTTATACCGTAGCTGAATATTCACCATTTATAGATTTACCTGAGTGTATAATGTACTGATCTGACGCTCTCTCTCACAGCCGAATAATTTCACCCGTCCATAAATATTACATGAATTTACTTTTGTGAAAATGCTGCCTTTTTTTCCCCTTCAAACCTCCCCACATTCGACCCCTCCTCTATCTCTTCCACACCACCACCTCTCTCGGAGCGGTCCTGACTGTGTTTATACGCCCTGTAACCGGGAGGAAATTAACAGGGTGTTTTAGGTCTGTGAACTGTGAACTCCGAGGGGTGAAAGGTGGGAGGGAGTTAAAGAGGGATCGGATTTATATCTACATCCCCCCCACCACCGCACTCCTATCCTCAAGCCACTACTACCACCACCCCCCACCCCTCCTGGCCCCTCTCTCCCACACCGCATGAGGTCACACGCCGCCACCACTCCGCGCTCCCTCACGCCGAGACCCCTCTCTGACAAACTGCACTGCTACTGTCACAGCCGGCAGAGATTTCGAACTGTTGTCCCTGGTCCACTGCATTTCAATTATTCCATAAGCTAGCTTCTCTCTCTCTGTCTCTGTCTCTCTTTCTGTCTCTCTCTCTCTCTCTCTCTCTCTCTCTCTGTCTCTCTCTCTCTATCTCTCCTCTCTCTCTCCATCTCTCTCTCTCTCTCTCTCTCTCTCTCTCTCTCTCTCTCTACCTGCACGTTTTCTGTTATACAGGGTATACATATTCCTATTCAATGAACAAGTAAACTTTTAGTACAATAGGTGTCTCTCTCTCTCTCGCTTTATATTTGTGCCCCAGAGAGAGAGAAAGAGCGAAAGAGAGAAAGCAAGATGGAGAGCGAGACAGAGAGAGTGAGAAACAGAGATAGAGGGAGAAGAGTTGAGGAGGGAGGAGGGAGGAGGCCGGGGGAAGATCAACCAAGGCCGGGGGGAGGCGCACCAAGGGCAGGGACGCATGGTGAAAGACAGGAGGGGTAACAGGTGGAAGGTTAATGGCCCTGGACCAGATCCACTAGACGCTCAGGCTTGATATATGGGCCCTGGGCCTGGTGCAGGCATAGGTTTTTCAAAGATATATTATTTCATTTGAGGAGCAGCATTCTCCATCCCCACATTTGTCCATTGATAGATGATATCCCCCTGCCTGCGTCCCGCCACGTGAGTTTTTATAAGGCCCTGCTCCTCTACAGATGATATCTATCTCTCCTTGTGTTTGTCTCTCTCACTCTCTCACTTTCTCTTTCTGAAACACAGGAGGGGTCTCAGGTCTCTCTGTCTCTTTGTCCTTTTTGGACCAGATCCACTCACTTTCTCTTTCTCTCACACTTGGGCCCTGGGCTCTGTCTCTTTGTCTTTCTTTTTGTTTTTCAAACTATATTATTTCATTTGAGGACACTTTCTCCATCCCCACATTTGTCTCTTTGTCTTTCTTTTTGATATCCCCTCTGCCTCTCTCACTCTCTCACGTTCTCTTTTATAAGGCCCTGCTCCTCTCTGATCTCTTTGTCTTGTCTTTGTCTCTCTCTCTATCTCTTTGTCTTTTTTTTGTATCTCACTTTCTCTTTCTCTCTCTCTCTCTCTCTCTCTCTCTCTCTGTCTCTTTGTCTTTCTTTTTGTATCTCTCTCTCTCACTTTCTCTCTCTCACTTTCTCTTTCTCTGTCTTTCATCTCTCTCTCACACTTCACTTTCTTTCTCTCTCTCTCTCTCTGTCTCTTTGTCTTTCTCTTTTGTCTCTTTGTCTTTCTTTTTCTCTCTCACTCTCTCACTTTCTCTTTCTCTCTCTCTCTCTCTCTCTCTCTGTCTCTTTGTCTTTCTTTTTGTATCTCTCTCTCTCACTCTCTCACTTTCTCTTTCTCTCACACTTTCTCTCTCTCTCTCTCTGTCTCTTTGTCTTTCTTTTTGTATCTCTCTCTCACTCTCTCACTTTCTCTTTCTCTCACACTTTCTCTCTCTCTCTCTGTCTCTTTGTCTTTCTTTTTGTATCTCTCTCTCACACTGTCTCTCTTTCTTTGTCTCGCTTTCTCTCAATTCAATTCAATTCAATGGGCTTTATTGGCATGGGAAACATGTGTTAACATTGCCAAAGCAAGTGAGGTAGATAATATATAAAGTGAATATATAAAGTGAAATAAACAATAAAAATTAACAGTAAACATTACACATACAGAAGTTTCAAAACAATAAAGATATTACACATGTCATATTATATATATATATATATATATATATATATAACATACAGTGTTTTAACAATGTACAAATGGTAAAGGACACAAGATAAAATAAATAAGCATAGATATGGGTTGTATTTACAATGGTGCGTGTTCTTCACTTGGTTGCCCTTTTCTCGTGGCAACAGGTCACAAATCTTGCTGCTTTGATGGCACACTGTGGAATTTCACCCAGTAGATATGGTAGTTTTTCAAAATTGGATTTGTTTTCGAATTCTTTGTGGATCTGTGTAATCTGAGGGAAATATGTCTCTCTCTCTCTCTTTGTCTTTCTTTGGGTCTCCAGCTCTTTGTCTCTCTCTCACTTTGTCTCTCTCACTTTGTCTCTCTTTCGCTCTCTCTCTTAATCTCTCTTTGTCGCTCACTTTGTCTCTCTCACTTTGTCTTTCTCTCTCTCTCTCTCGCTCTGTCTCTCTCTCTATCTGTCTCTCTCTCTCTATCTCTCTCTGTCTCTCTCTCGCTCTGTCTCTCTCACTTTGTCTCTCTTTGTCGCTCTCTCTATCTCTCTCTGTCTCTCTCTCTCTCTCTTTGTCTCTCTCTCTCTCTTTGTCTCTCTCTCTTTGTTACTCTCTGTCTCTCAATTCAATTCAGTTCAATTCAAGGGCTTTATTGGCATGGGAAACATGTGTTAACATTGCCAAAGCAAGTGAGGTAGATAATATATAAAGTGAATATATAAAGTGAAATAAACAATAAAAATTAACAGTCTCTCTCTGTTGCTCTCTTTGTCTCTCTCTCTCTCTCTCTCTCTCTCTTTGTCTCTCTCTTTCTCCTTCTGGCTCTCTCTATCTCTCTCTCTCTCTCTCTTTCTCTCTCTTTGTCTCTCTCTCTTGACTTTTTTCTCACTCTCTCTCACTAAACTTCACTGTTGCTCGCTCTCTCTGCTCCTCTCGACAAAAAAAACAACACTCTCCCTCTTTCATAAATAGTGGAAGAACACTGTATTTTAGTTTTTAGATCATCCCAATATTATCAGCACCTAAAGACAAGAATGCTAATGAGAAAAGTCTGGATTATAAACAGAGCCACCTGACAGTCGTCTGCCAAGCAATGTTCTCCAAATGGAACCATTTTAAGTCTTGAGCTACTTCAAGAACCCACGATACATAATTACATTTACATTTGATGGATCACTCACAATTTATTTACTGCTGAACCATGAATGTGTGTGTTTTTTTTTTTTTTTACACTGGCGATTTTACACTGGCGAGTAACTTTAGAGTTACTTCAACCCTGTTTGATAATTGAAAACCGCTCTGGACTGGTCTTCCCCCTTTTGTCCCTGGACTCCAGTATCCTCCGGCCTTGAAGACAAGTCTGGACAAGTCCAGAACACTGCATCCTAGAGCCCCCGCTAGCCCTCTGTGACTCTCCCCCAGCCTCGAAGGAAGAGGAGGTACTTACTAAAAGGGAAGATTTAGGGCTGGCAATCCCCACAGACGGGCTGAGAAAGAGACGTCGGGGAGAGATTCTAGGATTGGCCCAGTCTGCTCATCCACTTGTTGCTTTGATGGATAAAAGGCTGTCATGAACGACCAGTTCCTGGAGGAGAAGATGATCTCATCCGCCTCAGAGTCTTGTCTTCTTCTCTCCCGCTATTTGGTTTCCCCACCTCCTCCTTCCTTTCCTCCTCTTCCTCTTTGAATGGCAAAGAAATAGATAAAGGAAGAATGTGAAACACCACAGAATTCGCTGAATTTTCTGCAGTCTCACCGTTTACCCCCATCCCACTCCTCCTCCTCCCCTTCATCTTCCTCCTCCTCCTCCCCTTTCTACTTCCCCTTCCCCCTCCTCCCTTTCCTCTTCATCTTCCTCATTCTCCTCCCCTTTCTATTTATACTTCCTCCTCCCCTTCCTCCTCTTCTCTACCTCCCCTTTCTACTTCCCCTTCCGACTCATCCCCTTCCTCCTCCACCTCACCTTCATCTTCATCTTCCTCCTCCTCCTCCGCCTGCTTGTACTCTTCAAATGCTTCTGTAAGGAAGGCGAAGCGAAAGAAAGTTAAACCTTGCGGAATTCTGCTTCTCTGTGAGTGAAGAGAGCAGGGCCATGCTAAGTCTTATTTATGGACGATCGAGGTAAAAGCCTTTTTTATTGGCAGGTCAGGGTGCTGGTTAAGGTGTGGAGCCGGTGGACGCTCTGCGATGCTGTTAGCCGAGGGACCCGCGCTCCGCTCCTGTGCAGTTTCACAACGACGCTTGCGACTAGGCACACAAAAAATCAGTGGGGCAAGATGGGTGGAGGCGAAATTGCTAAATAAAGTGGATATTGGGAGTTGATTTAGCCAGCTAGTCCACTAACTAATCAACT